>NC_143021.1:186547189-186643213 GCF_055824585.1 Amblyomma mixtum
ATATCTGAGAGCCTTCGCAGTAAGGTAATTCAGCTTTGTGCGTGCTTGTGCAGAAGTCGAGTCTCGGGTGGCTGTCATCTCCGCTTCTTGGCTAGCAGCCCACAAGTTAAGCAGACCCATATCCGGGGCCGGCCGATTTACGTCTGTCCAGCTGACAGTTGTAGCCTTACTACGCACAGTTTGTATGCAGTCCACAACTAGTGTAGATGACTGCGGATCTTCGAGGGTGGTTCTAAAGCTGTCCCAATTGACCACGGAACACCTATGGCATAATAGGCGGGCCCGTAACAGATGATGACCGCTGATGATGATAGGGCGCTGGTCACTGTCCCAGCATTCAGGCTGCAGATGCCATGACGCAGTGCCCGGACCTGACCACCACGAAAGGTCCGGGACACATGTTTCACTATGAGCATGGCACAAGCCCCGCGTTGCTGAATCGACATGGTTGAGTAAAAGAAACAACGCATCCGCGAAGGCGTCTCGCACACGCTTGCACGGGGACTTGAAGTGGGGTATTCTTACCCTGGGTGAGGGTGTTAAAGTCACCACCCAATAGAATAGGGCGCCCTGGGTGTTGTCGTCGGAGAGTTAATAACCGCCCCACATTGATGCGGGATGGAGCTCCACCGGCGGGTCTCACGCAGTAGGACCTGATCGCAACAGTTGGCTTGGGAAACTTCATGGCCACTGCAACTACCTCTTGATATGAGGTACACCACTTTTCCGGAGAGAGGCGAACTTGAGGAAAACGCGTCACAGCATATATCGCCGCTTTTCCTGGAGTGGCAGCAGTGGGCACACGACGGTCGTTCATTGAAGAATCACAAAAATGAACAAGGGAGGGGAAAACCTCAGGTTGCTTGAGCCAACGTTTCGACAAGGGGACTTGTCTTCGTCTGGGCAAAGCGTTCATCATTGGCAGGGATTAAATAGGGCCTTCCCTCCGAGGAGGAAGGCCCCGGGGGTGGGGAAGGAAAGTGGTGTGAGAGGGGATGCGTGTCAGGAAGGGGAGGGAGGTGAACCTTGATTCGTTAAGCTGCAATAGTGGAAAAACTTATATCCGGGGGGTGTGTAATGAACAAAGGCTCTGAAGGGGCTGCGACAGGGGGAGGCGCTGTAGGACCTGAAAAACTCAGATAAGAGGATTAGTCAGCGTGGTACAGGGAAATGAGAAGAAGGCAAACAGCATAGGCTGGCGCTGGAAGGCGGGGCATTTCCAAGGAAGGACAAGGCAGGGGGAGGGGGGGGGGAATGATTCGAGTTCAGAGAAAGCCAAAAAGGTGGGGCGGAGGGGGTAACAGGAATGTCATGGTTTCCGAGAACTGATAGTAGGGGATTAGGAGAAAAAAAAGGGGGGGGGGGGGGGGGGGCTGAGTCACAGGGAGACAGTGAGAAGGCCGGAAATGTGGTGGAAGATATGACGTGGGAAGGGTGCAAAGAGCGATAGTATACTCGGAAGTACTTGTATTTGGCCGTGTTGGTTCATAACTTTTCAGGAGGACACAGGGGCGCGACAAAAGACCCGGACATAGAAGCAGACAGGGACAAGCCCTTGTCCCTGTCTACCTCCACGCCCGTGCCCCCCATCCCGCCCCTGTGTCCTCCTGAAAAGATAATATACTTATGCGAGGTTCTAGGAAATGGTCTGAGCACGTGCAAGACATTTGTTAATTTAAAATTATGCTAACCCTGGAATGTACCTGAGAGATTCAAGGTTTCCTCTAGACATGTTAATCCCTGTTGGTTGCAGTGTTTTAAATTTGTGGATTAGGAATGCTTCGCTGTATTTTCTGTCCCTAGTCGATTTGAAGCCTGACTGAAGAATGAACAATTTGAGTTCGTCGAATTTGCGATGGCGTTGATTAAAATGGGTCGACACTGCCTTCTGTTCACTTCTTCACTTCTTAAATCCGCTAAACAAACAGGCAGAACGCTTTTACCTACTTCCCAAAATCCATAAGGTTTCCGCAGAAGACTTGTTTACCGCAGATATCCCCGGCAGACCTATCGTTTCAAACAATAACACGCCCACAGAGAACTTATCAATTTTCCTGAACAACTATCTTGCAGATATTCCTACCCACCTCCCTTCCTTTGTCGAGGATACACCGCACTTTCTCCGCATAATAGAGTCTCTGAATCAGGCTTCCATTATCCCAGCAGATAGCATACTTGTCACACTTGACGTCGCCGCTTTGTACACAAATATTCCCATAAATGAAGGTATCGACGCACTCTCCAAAATTCTAACTCAAAGTCCTCACCCGCACGAAACTGAAGTGTACCTCACGCTACTTGAATTGGTACTAACACTCAACTACTTTAAATTCGATTCTTCTTACTACCTTCAAGTATTTGGAACAAGCATGGGCACTCCCTTCGCACCCACTTACGCGAACATTTTTATGGGGCTACTAGAATCTCAACTTCTAAATTCATGTCTAAAAAAACCACTTATATACCTGCGTTACATAGACGACATTTTCATGATAAGGGAGCATGGGGCTGAGACCCTAAAGGCATTCGTCACACATTTCAATTCATGCCACTCTAGCATTAAATTCACCTTCAACTCCTCGAAAACGCAAGTCAATTTCCTTGACACCACTGTCCGTTTAGAAAATAGCAAGCTCAAAACCACACTTCACAGGAAGCCCACTGACCGACAACAATACTTAGATTTCACTAGCCATCATCCAAGACACTGCAAACAAGGTATATTCGTAGAACAGGCAACGAGACTAAGAAGAATATGTAGCGACGACGACGACTACCTCAAACACCTACACTCGCAAAAAACACACTAATCACCAGAAACCATCCACAGACAACCCTCAATAATGCGTTGCAACGAGCAACCACTTTGAAACGAGATGTAGTTCTTAAAAAACGAACAAAAGCTAACAGTCAACGACCTCCTACACTTATAACGAAATACTCAAACGCGCTTCCAAACATAAACAATATCCTGCGGAAATACCACCCCATTTCAACTGGTAACGACCGTCTCAAGAAAATATTTCCCGACGCACCAAGGGTTACATACAGACGCAACACAAACCTGAAGGACATCCTGGTGCATGCTAGGCTCGGTAAGAAACCACTACCGACAGTAACTTCATGCTCTCGACCTAGATGCAAGACATGCAAACATTTACAAAGGGACACTACGGTTAAAAGTACGGCAAACGATTTCAGTTTCGATATAAAGACTAGTTTTGACTGCACATCGTCCAATATTATCTACATGCTCCAGTGCTCCTTCTGCCAGAAACAATATATCGGGGAAACCGGGCAAACAATGAGTGCCAGATTAAACGGGCACCGGGCTGACACAACACGGAATGAACAGAAGGCAGTGTCGACCCATTTTAATCAACGCCATCACAAATTCGACGAACTCAAATTGTTCATTCTTCAGTCAGGCTTCAAATCGACTAGGGACAGAAAATACAGAGAAGCATTCCTAATCCACAAATTTAAAACACTGCAACCAACAGGGATTAACATGTCTAGAGGAAACCTGGAATCTCTCAGGTACATTCCAGGGTTAGCATAATTTTAAATTAACAAATGTCTTGCACGTGCTCAGACCATTTCCTAGAACCTCGCATAAGTATATTATCTTTTCAGGAGGACACAGGGGCGGGATGGGGGGCACGGGCGTGGAGGTAGACAGGGACAAGGGCTTGTCCCTGTCTGCTTCTATGTCCGGGTCTTTTGTCGCGCCCCTGTGTCCTCCTGAAAAGTTATGAACCAACACGGCCAAATACAAGTACTTCCGAGTATACTATCGCTCTTTGCACCCTTCCCACGTCATATCTTCCACCACATTTCCGGCCTTCTCACCGTCTCCCTGTGACTCAGCCCCCTTTTTTTTCTCCTAATCCCCTACTATCAGTTCTCGGTAACCATGACATTCCTGTTACCCCCTCCGCCCCACCTTTTTGGCTTTCTCTGAACTCGAGCCATTCCCCCCCCCCTCCCCCTGCCTTGTCCTTCCTTGGAAATGCCCCGCCTTCCAGTGCCAGCCTATGTTGTTTGCCTTCTTCTCATTTCCCTGTACTACGCTGACTAATCCTCTTATCTGAGTTTTTCAGGTCCTACAGCGCCTCCCCCTGTCGCAGCCCCTTCAAAGCCTTTGTTCATTACACACCCCCCCGATATAAGTTTTTCCACTATTGCAGCTTAACGAATCAAGGTTCACCTCCCTCCCCTTGGTGACACGCATCCCCTCTCACACCACTTTCCTTCCCCACCCCCGGGGCCTTCCTCCTCGGAGCGAAGGCCCTATTTAATCCCTGCCAATGATGAACGCTTTGCCCAGACGAAGACAAGTCCCCTTGTCGAAACGTTGGCTCAAGCAACCTCAGGTTTTCCCCTCCCTTGTTCATTTTTGTGATCGCCAAGGACCATCTACCGCACCCTCTCTCTACCATGGACTCCAGTCGACGGAAGATGACGGAGCAAGGTAAGCCTCTCCCCCTTCTTTCATTGGCACATGTAGCGTTGATAGGTGATAGTCAATACAAGCACATCCACAATCACTTTCCTCCCGGAGAACATGCACCATACATTAGGTTTGAGAGCGGCGCCAAAACCAATGACATAAGGAAACTGACAGCCGCAGCACCACAGAACATCACGCACTTCGTCATTCATTGCGGGACTAATGACCTGAAACACAGCAGTGCGGAACAGACCATTGAGGCCATAAATACACTAGTACACGAGGTCCATGCCAACAGACCAAACACGAAACTGCACCTGACAACCGTGCTTCCTAGGGTAGTCAACTTGCACCACAGACACATGCCACAATCCCGCCAACTCGCAGCTCACGCACAGGACTCGTTTAAGCTCAACAATGTTTTGCTGGACATGGAACATTACCAGAAAGACGTTGAAATCATCCACCACGCTCAGATCCATCATGACCCTGAGGCACTCCTGGCCAGAGATGGACTTCACCCTAATTTATTTGGCGTCCAAGTAATGGCAGACAACATAAAGTACCGGCTGGGAAATACATTTAAGCGGACGCTACAGCCCACTCATGCTCCCTCTCCCACTCTGGCCAACACTCAACAACAGACCACCCACAAAAGCGACAACACCCAGGAACGAACACCGCCTACCCCCGCTAGGACCCAGGACACCTCCACACAGTTCACTCCAGAGACTCGCGACGCTGGCACACAGACGGTAACCGTGGATCCCACACCAGCGGAACAGCACGTAGGAATCCCATCGAAAGTAGCCACTAAACAACAAAGCCACCACTTCACGCAGACACCTACGCGTTTAGTGGCGCACACTAGCACCCAGATTGTCACCGATGCGGACCTCAAAACCGATACCACCCCCAAACACACAACACCCATCAGGAGGTCCACTCGGCGTAAGCACAGATGACTTACATCTGGCAGCACCAATCGCCCCGAACCCAAAAGACGGATTTTCCTGGTCACCAGAAAACTAGCCACTAAACAAACTAACTACCGATTCCACCTACACGCTTACAAATCCTACTCGCAGCACAGAACAATACCCAAAGGACTTCGAGTTAATGTTAGGTGCTCCCTCGGTGCGCTCAGGCCTGAACTCATCGCTCGATGGGAAAAGGTTTCCAAGGACGCATCCCTTTCATTCATAGCTATTTTAAAAGAACATTGTCAAGAGCAGTTAAATTCCCTCGATGATCAACTTAGTAAGATAGAACTAAATTCGGACGAAAGCCAGGCACTAGCAGATTTTTTAGCCAGAAAGGAACGAAAGCTGCACGATAAACAACAGCGTAAACAAATTAGAGATAAATTTCCGCTAGATATAAATACATCTGGACAGTTTAACAACCGACCGCCAATTTCGATACAGACAAAAGATGCGCCTCTTCCGCCGCAGGACACTGACAGCAACATTGTCGATATTTCCAAATCCTTAAGTGATAGCGACAAACGGATTCTGAAGCATGGCCTTACATTTAGTCCAACTAACAATAATTTTAACGAGTATGGACTTCACAGAGATATCACAGAATTTGCGCGAAGATTGCGAATTAAGGAATTCTTTGCCGAAAAGACGAATACCCCGATTACTAACCTAGCTCTTTCCTGTAACACGTGGTCAACACGTGCTCACCCTACTGAAGTAACCAGCCTTAATCCCATCCCTCTTAAAGCCGAAAGCACATGGACGCCGGAAGCGCAGCAGAGTCCCGAATTAGACTTGTACATTAAATCTGTCTCGAAAGAAATTATAGACCAAACAAAGCAAGCTCGAAAACGCAGAAACGTCACCCCAACAGAACAGGCTACTCTGAACCACTTAGCTTCTAGAACCGATATAGTCATTAAGCCTGCAGACAAAGGAGGTAGCATAGTTATCTTGCCGGCCGAAAAATACAAAAAAGAAGCTTTTAGGCAACTCAACAACCCTTGTCATTATAGGAAATTAGATTCAGATCCCACTTCAGACTTCTGCAAATTGATTCTGAACAAACTGTCAAACTTATTATCGCGGGAACTAATCACGCAGTCCGACTACCACTTCTTAAATCCGCTAAACAAACAGGCAGAACGCTTTTACCTACTTCCCAAAATCCATAAGGTTTCCGCAGAAGACTTGTTTACCACAGATATCCCCGGCAGACCTATCGTTTCAAACAATAACACGCCCACAGAGAACTTATCAATTTTCCTGAACAACTATCTTGCAGATATTCCTACCCACCTCCCTTCCTTTGTCGAGGATACACCGCACTTTCTCCGCATAATAGTCTCTGAATCAGGCTTCCATTATCCCAGCAGATAGCATACTTGTCACACTTGACGTCGCCGCTTTGTACACAAATATTCCCATAAATGAAGGTATCGACGCACTCTCCAAAATTCTAACTCAAAGTCCTCACCCGCACGAAATTGAAGTGTACCTCACGCTACTTGAATTGGTACTAACACTCAACTACTTTGAACTCGATTCTTCTTACTACCTTCAAGTATTTGGAACAAGCATGGGCACTCCCTTCGCACCCACTTACGCGAACATTTTTATGGGGCTACTGGAATCTCAACTTCTAAATTCATTTCTAAAAAAACCACTTATATACCTGCGTTACATAGACGACATTTTCATGACATGGGAGCATGGGGCTGAGACCCTAAAGACATTCGTCACACATTTCAATTCATGCCACTCTAGCATTAAATTCACCTTCAACTCCTTGAAAACGCAAGTCAATTTCCTTGATACCACTGTCCGTTTAGAAAATAGCAAGCTCAAAACCACACTTTACAGGAAGCCCATTGACCGACAACAATACTTAGATTTCACTAGCCATCATCCAAGACACTGCAAACAAGGTATATTCGTAGAACAGGCAACGAGACTAAGAAGAATATGTAGCGACGACGACGACTACCTCAAACACCTACACTCGCAAAAAACACACTAATCAGCAGAAACCATCCACAGACAACCCTCAATAATGCGTTCCAACGAGCAACCACTTTGAAACGAGATGTAGTTCTTAAAAGACGAACAAAAGCTAACAGTCAACGACCTCCTACACTTATAACGAAATACTCAAACGCGCTTCCAAACATAAACAATATCCTGCGGAAATACCACCCCATTTCAACTGGTAACGACCGTCTCAGGAAAATATTTCCCGACGCACCAAGGGTTACATACAGACGCAACACAAACCTGAAGGACATCCTGGTGCATGCTAGGCTCGGTAAGAAACCACCACCGACAGTAACTTCATGCTCTCGACCTAGATGCAAGACATGCAAACATTTACAAAGGGACACTACGGTTAAAAGTACGGCAAACGATTTCAGTTTCGATATAAAGACTAGTTTTGACTGCACATCGTCCAATATTATCTACATGCTCCAGTGCTCCTTCTGCCAGAAACAATATATCGGGGAAACCGGGCAAACAATGAGTGCCAGATTAAACGGGCACCGGGCTGACACAACACGGAATGAACAGAAGGCAGTGTCGACCCATTTTAATCAACGCCATCACAAATTCGACGAACTCAAATTGTTCATTCTTCAGTCAGGCTTCAAATCGACTAGGGACAGAAAATACAGAGAAGCATTCCTAATCCACAAATTTAAAACACTGCAACCAACAGGGATTAACATGTCTAGAGGAAACCTGGAATCTCTCAGGTACATTCCAGGGTTAGCATAATTTTAAATTAACAAATGTCTTGCACGTGCTCAGACCATTTCCTAGAACCTCGCATAAGTATATTATCTTTTCAGGAGGACACAGGGGCGGGATGGGGGGCACGGGCGTGGAGGTAGACAGGGACAAGGGCTTGTCCCTGTCTGCTTCTATGTCCGGGTCTTTTGTCGCGCCCCTGTGTCCTCCTGAAAAGTTATGAACCAACACGGCCAAATACAAGTACTTCCGAGTATACTATCGCTCTTTGCACCCTTCCCACGTCATATCTTCCACCACATTTCCGGCCTTCTCACCGTCTCCCTGTGACTCAGCCCCCTTTTTTTTTTCTCCTAATCCCCTACTATGAGTTCTCGGAAACCATGACATTCCTGTTACCCCCTCCGCCCCACCTTTTTGGCTTTCTCTGAACTCGATCCATTCCCCCCCCCCCCCCCCCCTGCCTTGTCCTTCCTTGGAAATGCCCCGCCTTCCAGTGCCAGCCTATGTTGTTTGCCTTCTTCTCATTTCCCTGTACCACGCTGACTAATCCTCTTATCTGAGTTTTTCAGGTCCTACAGCGCCTCCCCCCGTCGCAGCCCCTTCAAAGCCTTTGTTCATTACACACACCCCGGATATAAGTTTTTCCACTATTGCAGCTTAACGAATCAAGGTTCACCTCCCTCCCCTTGGTGACACGCATCCCCTCTCACACCACTTTCCTTCCCCACCCCCGGGGCCTTCCTCCTCGGAGCGAAGGCCCTATTTAATCCCTGCCAATGATGAACGCTTTGCCCAGACGAAGACAAGTCCCCTTGTCGAAACGTTGGCTCAAGCAACCTGAGGTTTTCCCCTCCCTTGTTCATTTTTGTGATCGCAAAGGACCATCAACCACACCCTTTCTCTACCATGTTCTTTGAAGAAGACATTTATCCATTAAAGACCGCAATGGATGGCCAGGCATTGGTCTCCTGCAGTAGCAGGGCTCACACCTAGACCTTGTTCATGCGTAGTCGATATTTGAGCTCTCCCAGCTTTGTGGAGAGGCCTCTGCAGTTCCTCTGGAGCACTCTACAACAGCGTGTACTAGCCATTTTCGATTAAGCGTCCAAGCGTTGTAAAAGAACTGATGTCAGGTTACTAGGTAACTGTGTTACCATAAATCGGAGGAGGGTTGTTGTAGACTTATCAAGCAGTGCAGTAGAAGACCTGTTCCTCTGTTCCTCTGGATTCCTCTGTTGGTCTACGACAAGCAAGCAGTTCACGGCGTTGTCGTAGCTTAGAAACGTCGGCTAAAAGGTGTGAAATTTGGCCGTCAACTGCGGCATTTCCTCATGCAGATGCTTCAGCGTGCTGTGCTTGTGCGTAGCCTCAAGGCGACCGCGATCCTTGAGAACTTTATAAGTGTAACACTTGGGCAGGGTTGCAAATGGGTTGGGCTGAGAAAGCACCGGCCAGTCGTCGTCATCTCACTGTGTAGCCACAAACCTTTTGGACGTCTGTATCGGGCTGTATTTTCAGGTGAAGGCACGAGTTTATGCATCCCACGCCATAACTTTTCAGTTGCTTTTTGTTTTGTGGGGCTAGTTGGAGAGGCGATCTCGTGGTCGTCGGTTTTGCAAAGACGGTGCGCCTTGTGGCCTAGCTTGATCTTGCATTGTAAAAGGGCGTGATCGGCGCATGTGGCCACTTCTGACACAACTGCAGCATTAGACAATGCTCAGTTTTTATGGCCGAGGCCGCAGAATACAGCTCTAGTAGTAAAGGTGTTTCTGGAGGAGGTGATGGGCCTTGCAGTGTGGCGATGCAAGAGCTGGATAACAAGGTACGGAGGACAGTATAGCTCAAGCCTGGGGGTGGCCTGGTCTTCGGCAACGTCGACGTTGTAAACAACACAGCGTTGTAGGTTCGAACCTTCTACTCGGTATACCTGGACCGGCACCGACATCTCTCTTGTAATTGATATACACTTGAACATTTGCAGGCGCTCGACAGCAGCCGAAGTCGGGAGCCTCAGTGCCATGGTACTAGATTTCGTTCTAGCCTTGAAGCCACGGAAAGCTTTGGTCCCCAGACACTTGTCCAGGTTCGCCCGAAGAATCCTGTTCGGAATGTCTGCTAGGCTTTTGTTTGCCACAGCTTTAATGGCCACTTTATACGATACCAATCTCGGTGTCGACACAACCAGGTTGGCATTCGCAAGGCCGGAACGCATGCCTTGTGAGCTGCTGTTGGCCGAATAAGAATCCTTGCAGTGTATCCTGATGGATTGTTTTGAGAAGCGCTAAAATTCGGCGTCACGGATGCAGGTGATGAAGACAGGTCTATTGGAGAACTCTCCTCCTCAAGCAGCGCGGTTGAAGCCCCATCCAGAAGTGGAGCCTGGTTAGCCATTGCCTCGTTCCGCCCAGAGGGCAGATCGCTCATGGGCTGAGGAGCATTTGGGGTAGGCGGACTGTGTGCAGCCACTGTTTTACCGGAAGCAGGAACCAGGAGCTGGAGCCCAGGCTGCGTGTCAAAAAAGGTACTTGTGAAGCCGTCGCGACGAGCGACACCGTCACAGCTACCTCCGCCAGCGCGTCACCGGAGGCCCTAAGCCTAGTCTCGGAGTACAGTCCAGCTGCAGGGATGACTGTAGGACATTTCCTCAATGCCACACAGCCAGACGGCGCCTAAGCTTCGGGAGCTGCTTCAGATGGAGTGAAGTTAATTAGATTGATATAGGGAACGTGTTTACGGGTATGGCGAGATTCTTCACTGGAGCGATGTGCAACCACCTTAGCACGGCTGATAGACTGTACGCCAGACCGATGCTCGCCACGTTTCGTACAAGTCCCTGTGCTCACTTAGCTTTTTGTTAAATCATATGTCACTTACCTTTACTAGAAAATAAACGTTACTGCTAATGTCAGCCTCACAATTATAGAAGGTAACCTGCCAAACGCTGTATGCCAGAGGCACGATGCTGATGTGTCAGACCGAGCGCCTTCGTCAGTTTTAACATTTTGGTAATCTGAATGAGATATGTTCATTTTTCGACGATTACTTGTGCATCCTTACTTCTCTCGAATATAAGCAATCTCTACAGTAAGGCTGATCTCCTTCATTCTACTATCGATACGTCGGCTCTGATATAGCACTGAAATCTAATTATCTCCACACTCAAGCAAAAAACACTCCTGGGATAAAGAAGGGAGTGAAATAAGAAAGTAACAGAGAAGTACCGTAGTGGAGGTCTCCAGAATAATTTCGACCACCTGGGGATCTTTTACGTGCAGTGACGTCGCAAAACAAGAGGCGCAATTTCCGTATCGCCTCTATCAAAACACGGCCGCCGTGGACTCGTTTAAACACAAGAACTACGGCTCAGTAGCTGGGTGCTTTAATCACTAACCCGCCGCGGCGGATACGTTAAATATCCCCATGTGGTCGAAATTACTTCGGAGCCCTCCACTACGGCACCTATTTCGCTTTCTTCCTTCACTCCCATCTTCCTTCCTTAAATAAGCGCCACGGACCACCCTCTGGTCGAAAATACTTTCTAAGTCTCTGGTAGCGAGGCTCCTCTCCTTCCGTTCCCTCCTCGAGATTTTTCTCTCTCGCGCCTCGTCTCGCGCCTCGTCAAGGGAAAATCGCCCTTCCTCCTCCGATGTTAGCCGAGGCGTGGTGTCTGGTGGTGTGCGTCACAGGTCTACATCATGGTCCCGCCTTGAAAAGAATTATTTTGTTGGATTTTGCTACCCGGTCTATTTCGGGTGGGGGGAGGGGGGGGGAAGGCGGGTCTTTTGTCTATTTTGCTCTTTGGGTCTCCTCGCGGTGTGTCGTCGCGTTTTTTTCTTTTGTCCTTCCTCTCCCCAGTTGCTTGGGTCGTGGACGTAGTCGTCCAGAGCGAAGTGTCTTCCGCAAACCACCACATTCTTTACCGTTATGTCAGGAAGGTCGATGCGTTGTAGCCAGACACGACTCAACTCATAATCTCCTGGCAATCTGTGCCGGATCGTGGTTCGACTCCAGTCGCTGCGTACGCATCCAACGACGAAACAGCGTCGTTGCATTTTCTCCGCAAACTGAACGATCGAGAGGCTCGATGGGCTCGACCACCTAAGCTTGTTATCCAGCGCATCCTTTCATACATCTGTTTGTCAACCCCAGTTAGCGAGCCACCTCGTCATTACTTTTTTTGGGTCTCCACATCTTTTCACAACCGGAGGGGCGGGAGTCGGTTTTGTTCGAAACACACGGCGAAGCGCGGACCCGGCAACCACCCGTTTGCTTTTCTCCGTGTATGTCTGTGTTCTGTGTGTTTGTGTCTTTTCTCTGCTCCTAAGTCTATGTCATTCAACGGAGCCAAGGTGTAGACAAGATGCATGAACGATAAGCGGTGTGCGTGCGGAGTTGTCGAGTGTGCGCGCGAGGGGAAGGGTATACTACACACAACACGGCATACGCACAGAACACGGCTGAAGCAGGATGAATTGACACAACTAACTGAAACCTTGTTTTGGGGGGCTTTCATGGAGGAAAAAAACTGATTACCAAAGCAATTACCAAAGTAATTCTCTAATAACCTTAGGCGTAAGCACGTACCACAAAGATAAATGGTGGTCGGACGGATATGATTGGAAAGTTGACATTAATGCATAATGAAATATTAAAGAGATAATACCTGATTATAGTAATAATCGAGCCCGTACTCCGGTTATTCTTTTAAAAAATTTAGGAAAAATATTTGCGAAACATGTCTTGACAATTGTACTAAACCTGATGCAAAATTCCTTGTATCACTTTGGGGCATTGCTTTCAGGAGACTCACTCACTTTAGCGTGTGTTATCGACACCAGATGTTTACTACTTTGCACGGATATTTTGTTATAAATCGAGGACGACATTTCTTCAGGAAATGTTGGCGGTTCCTGAACTTTGCTTCAGCTGACACCGTGCAGGAATGCGCTAACATTACGATCGCGGTTTTTCGCACCGTCCTGAGCTATAAGCTCGGAAAGTATATCCTATATGGCGCGCAGAGAAAAAAAAAATACCCTGAATAGAGCTTTGGAACTCACTAAACAGAGTGCAGGATGTTTTTATTACATACTTCTACCTCCTGCTCTACCTGTCCCACCCAACAAACAGATAACCTGTACATAGCTGTGAGACTTGCCAAAATTATTTCCGGATGTTTGTCACAGGACGCTCCTAGCGGTCATCGACACTATCACTGACATGTCACGCCGAAATATTCAGTCGAGGTTGGGAATTTTTCAATGGCAACAGAAAATCTCCACGTATGCCCGGCCAGCCCTAAAAACGAATATTCTTTGAAACGCGGAGGATGCTTAGCTAAATGTCCCTGTTACGAGAAAGATAATTATTTTCACTTTTGAAACAAGAAGCTGGAGCCGGGGAAAGGAAGCGTTGGCACATAATTTCACCCAAAATTTAGCGTCCAAGAGTACAAGGCGGCACAATCTATACAAGTAAACTGAAATTTTAGCGCATTAGAAAGTGAAAAAAAAATGATAGGTGCGGCACCTGGTGATCATGAGAGCAGCAGGGTTTCTTCCAGTTGTCTTACTCCAGAATGTAGTCTGACTTTTCATTGTTATTATAATGTCTTGAAAAGCATAGGCTCCGTTATCCACTAATGAGCTCCATTTCTGTTGTACTTCACATTGTGTCTTGTGGCCGTTCATGGATATTTTAGGCCAAAAAGTTTGGTTTCGGAGTGGTAGTGTAGGAAATGTAATGAGAAAAATAAGTTCATCTTATACTTCCGTCTCTTTGGTGAAATCGTTGGTAGCGAGTGGCTGTAATGAAAAAAAAATGTAGTTAAGTCGAAGCATGTTGCCTTCGCACCAATTATAGAATGACGCGTCAGATCATCAAATGTGGCTACCGACTTGTACATATCGCGCGATCAGCCCGTTGGCGGAAATAAACCGCAACGCTGAATTTGCTAGATATCGCGCCACGAATTGACTGGCTTTCCGGCTCAGAGATCAATCCGCAGGAATATAAAATGTATGTTCTACATGGATATTACATAGCACTGAAGCAGCAGAGTTAATCTACAGCTTCTTCCTTTTTCTGTTCGCCTGTTCTGATTCAGCCGGAGGCATACACAAATTGATTGCACAGTTTATGCAATGAAGAATTGGTAAACGCCTATGCAGAATTGTGGACAAGAGCTTCACGTTGTTCTTGTGACCTTACGTTACAGTACTCATCTTCGGTCTATCCTGCTGTCTCTCTTCGTCGACTATGTTTTTTTTTTTCGAAGCTTTCAGTTCCCCTAGGGGTCCTCCCCACCTAGCGGTTTTTTCATCGTCACCTACTGTTAATTCACGACACGGATGTCCCGTTTGGGATGGCTGTCCGATCAAGAGTCCCTTTCAAGGGCGGTGCTTGCTCCAGTGGTCAGCGTTTTTCACTCATTTCTAGCTGTCAGTCCTGCGCCAGCCGTTCAAACTGCTAACCGGTTGAACAGTTTCACCCTAGCCAGTGCCGACCACTTCGGGAAATTTTCGCCCTTCCAAACACCCAAAAGCCCACTAAAGCACACACAGCACTCTTCCACGCGTATCCGAGGTAAGATCTTACAGACGATCACGTCAAGGTCTTTTGTATCTCACACAGGTTCTACGGTAACATGACTACCGCTTGTTGGTTATCGAGAGGTAAACAGTAAACCAGAGACACCGCCGTGATAAAATCACGTCTTTGCACTCAGTAAATTTGCGTCGACAACTAAAAAAATGGTTTCAGAACCCCTCTAATTCCTCTTCACCTACTATATTTTCATGCACTGCGAAGACGACGGACAGTGGGAAATGTAGCATGGTTTGTTTTAGCACGGTTTCCGAACTGACACAAAAGAGAAGCAAAACTGCCGTCAAATATAGCGCGGTAAGATCAAAGTGTCGCCTGCGCACGTAGGGCCTGATTTTTTGCCTGCCGTGTCCCAAGAGTCAGATTCTGTCCGGCGCCTTCTACAGAGGCGCGCCACAGTCATGCACTCCGTTTAAAGCCTCAAACGACTGAAGCCATCTTTAATCCGTATTTTACATCATACCAAAGCTCCGTATATGTCCACGGTTTTGGTTCTCACCTCATTAATTTAATTTCATGTTCCTTTTATATGTATTTACGTTCTCCTTACCGATCTCGTGCTGCATCCGCTGTCTTTACTTGTCTGAGGTTTTAACGCTGAGTACGAAAGGAAGCGCGACAGGGAGGATCGAGGATAACTCTGCTAGAAAATTTTGGCAAACTTTGCAACGCATCTCTGAGCTTTGAGAGCATCAGCCGCGTTTAGGAAAATGAATGCTTTTTTTAAAGTTCACTGACTGAGCGCCCTGGTTTCAGCGCTATATCATCATCATCATCATCATCAGCCTGACTACACCCACTGCAGGGCAAAGGCCTCTCCCATGTCTCTCCAATTAACCCTGTCCTTTGTCAGTTGCCGCCACTGTATCCCCGCAAACTTCTTAATCTCATCAGCCCACCTAACTTTCTGCCGTCCCCTGCTACATTTGCTTTCTCTTGGAATCCACTCCGTTACCCTTAAGGACCAGCGGTTATCTTGCCTTCGCTTTACATGCCCTGCCCAAGCCTATTTCTTCCTCTTGATTTCAACTAAGATGTCATTAACCCGCGTTTGTTCCCTCACCCACTCCGCCCTCTTCCGATCTCTTAAAGTTACACCTATCATTTTCCTTTCCATAGCTCGCTGCGTTGTTCTTAACTTAAACTGAACCCTCTTTGTTAGCCTCCACGTTTCTGCCCCATAGGTGAGTACCTGTAAGATATACAGATGTATACTTTTCTCTTCAGGGATATTGGTAAGCTACCATTCATCATCTGAGAGAACCTGCCATATGCCATATGCCAGCGCTATATGTACATGACTAAACAGCAGTTCTTCCTTCTTCCTACCTGCCACCCACTGGGCTCGGGGTTCTTAATGTATGTTGCGGCAAAATCTTAATATGACTCCGCAACGCGCAGCATGGAGCTTTTAAAATCGTTCGTGATACTTAGTACAGTACAAACGCCAGAATACCAATTCTTGGTTCATCATTTTGCTTTTTAGATGAGTTCGATACGTGGGTAACTAAAATACCAGCTCTGCAAATGAAAGCTTTGAAAAGCTACAATACCAGCTTTACGAATGGCGCAGACCTGCGATGCTATTAACGAACAACATAACATTCCTATAAGCCGCCTGAATTACCCTAGAAAAACTCGCTGTTTTGGTGTTTTCTGCATTTCAGACATTCTGACAAAGATATTGTAAAATACGAGAATAAAAGAAGCAAGATTGGTGTGGCGGTCGTGGCAAATATATAGCTAGATATACTTGCTGGTTAAAGGGTACTGAAAATTAAGAAATTAACTTTAAAACCATGGGAAATGGAAGCACAAATTTAAACTGGTTGCATTTGCAATGAGGATCTAGAAAAAGAAAAACCTCTGTTCAACTGCGCCTTATCGTAAGTTTGGAAGACAACAAAAAATATTCACTGGTGATTTAAGCGATTCATGCGGAGTGTAATGCATCACCATTTGGGCTCTCATTTCAATAGTGCAGACTCGTGACGGCCTCTCTCCACTGATACGTTGCCTACCACATGCGCCCCGGATTTGTGGTGTCCTATGTTCGCAGCTGCGCAGTCAAGCTCCACAACGCGAGAGGCTTGCAGGTAATTATACGGGCAGGAAGGACGCTTGGGGTGTTTTGTACTGTTTGAAAACATCTGTGATACTACCTAATTTGCTGAAATCAAAGGCCAAGTTTGATCAAGTATAAGCTTCGTACCCGCCACATGCGCGACCTTTGTTTGGCGCATTGCTTTGTCTGCATTTGTAAGTGGTCGCTCCAAACCAGTTTCGCAGGGTTTCGCGTAACGACAACGAAGTTGCGCCTCTTGCGTTTCACCTCCATCGAAACGCGGCCGCCGCAACCGGGTTCGAAACCGACTGCGGCGGCCGCGTTTCGATGGAGGCGAAACGCAAGAGGCGCCCGTGTGCTGTGCGATGTCAGCGCACGTTAAAGAACCCCAGGTGGTTGAAATTATTCCGGAGACCTCCACTACGGCACCTCTTCTTCTCTTTCTTCTTTCACTCCTACCTTCCTCCCTTCCCTTACGGCGCGGTTCACGTGTCCCGTTATATGTGAGACAGATACTCGCCATTTCCTTTCCTCAAAAACCAATTTACCAATTTACCAAGTTTTTTCGAAACACAACAGAGGAAGCTGACAGAATATGAAAGGTACCCTGGTCAATCACTTACCTACGGCGTTTGCCACTCAAGTAGAGGGGAAAACAGCAAAAAGCTGCCAATTGAATACGTTGAGAGGAAGACAGTGACGATTACACAAAGAAAAAAAAACATTCAGGCAGACGACTATGGAATGAGGGTTCTGCCACGAAAAGGTGGCGTTTGTATCCCGCTAGATATGATAATGCTGCTGGGTCTTCACATCATTTCGCCATCAGAAATGACAGCTAGATACCCCGAAAAGGATGCGGGGTCTTTTTAAGACTTAGTTTCATGAATCCACCAGCAACGCCATCGAGGAGTGTGAGATACAGCGGCCTTAAGCAGAATCGCTTTCATGAATGGATGCCTTAAATTCGTTGCCAGAATTTTAACTTTTGTTTTATGGTTGTCTAGCGTTTTGTGTCCACGTGCGCCTTTGGTATGTCGCTACGTTTTCGTCTCCAGATTTCGCAATAAAAAAAAGTGGCGATAGCGAAGTGCGCAAAAGATGCGGAGAATGAGGTTCTGCCCATCGCATCGCCCCTACATTGAATGCCGACCTTCACCTCAAGTATATCTTTTTTTTGTCTTTCGCGAAGGCTGTGCGCCGACAGATGAGCGCCGGAATTGACTCGCATTGGCATTTGGATTCTAACGGAGTGAAATCTAAGATCCGGAGATGGGATCAACTATAGCGGAAAATAATGTCGTTGATGACAAGCGCAATGAAATCAACTGGAGTCGGTATAATCAGTCCTACTTCCTATCTAAACCCAGTGGAAACCAGAACAGGCGGCAAAATATGAATTCTAAAATTTCTTTCAGTTCACATACGCAGCTCGTTAAAAAGCCATTTCACTCTGGTGAAAAAATTCGACCACATATAAAAACAGTGCATTGCGCTGTGAAGGGCTGTAAATTGGATTGGGAGCCTTTGAAGAATTCCTACACTTCAGTTTCTTTGTCCTTCCGGGAATCTTCGTGGCCCTTTTTAAATTTTTAAAGCCGAGCTAGTTTGTATCCGAGCCAGACTGCGTTCTTCGAAATGCATATACAGCGTTCCAACTGACCAGAATTACCGGAAAATTCTAGTTCTGCACTTTTCAATGGGTAGATTTTGCGGCAATGCTCCAGAAGTCTGACAACAGAGATTAGAAAGAAGCCACTGCCGCTGTAACGGCTGACTACGCTCGAAAGCAGGAAAGTAGGTAGGTATCAAGCACTGACTGTCGGCTGTTTGCTGTTATTCGTTCTACCATTTCGCTTCCAGCATCAGGTCTGAAATTACACTCTCTTATCACGTCAGGAACGAGCCTACTTCTATAGAGTAGGAAGGTACAGTGAAATAACATATGAGACCATGTATCACAAGCGTCTTCATAAATCCCGTAAAATACCGGTGAGCCACCCGGACATTCGCACTTCTTCCAACTGGCTCCTCAGAGAAATGACACAAAGGCTGGCGGCCTTGACGGCCGCACCACGCTAACTCGATAAAGGGAATGGAGAGGCGGGCGTCGTCCCGTCGTGACAGAGCACTTTGGAGAAACTCAGTTCCTCGGATGTCTTCCGTGGATCCGATCCACCGCCGACATTCCATCACAACCCTTCTGTCCATCACCGCCGTCAACTCCAATACCTTCCTTTTCTTGCCTTGAAATTTATCTTCACAATTATATCGTTTCCGCTCCTATTGTTTTTGCCTGTGTAAATCTGCATTTCATCACTACTCGTATCCGCCTACACTTTGCGTGAGGTTATTTATAATTCTTCCTGCGTGTTCACGGCCAAAGGTTTGTGACTCGATATTTTCTTGGTCAAACAAAATTGCGCATTTGAAAAAGACTTGGGACAAAACAAGGACGACACAAACTCTCGTGTGCAAACTGTCGACTGAAGTTTATTGCGATGAGCACACATATTTAAGCTTCACGTCATAACAGAAATCACCAAAAAACGGAGTTAAGCAGCAGTTTTTCAATCATGTCAACAAGCATCAAAAAAAGACTTTGTCCTAGCTGATTGAATTACAATCGTTAATGCTTATCCAAGAGTTGCCTTTCCTGTTTGGAAAGCAAAACCGAGGGGTCACTTACACATGTCCCTTTTCCCGATTCCATGCAATAAGCTTCCCACAGCTCCCTGATTGCCCTATCTCTGGATTTCAGCAGAACTGTGGTCTGTTGGAAGTGGGGTTTGCAGCTATCGAACCTGGCGCAATGCGCCGCCAGATTTGCAGGCGAGTTAACCTGGCGACAGTTGCGGTTGTGTTCTCTCAGTCGTTCATTTAGGCATCTGCCCGTCTGGCCTACATATGCTCGGCCGCAAGATAGCGGCATCTTGTAAACCACCCCTTCAAAGCACTCGACGAACCTTTTTTTGTGCCTGACGCCACAAGATTGCTCTTCTCTACGAGTGGCTTCTTCGTTCACCTTCGCGCAAGTTCCTTTTAATTTTCTTGTTGCGGAAAAAAACTACTTGCACCTCATGCCTCTGAGCAACTTTTTTCAAGTTGTGGGAAAGAGCATGAATGTACGGAAGTACTACCACAGGCCTTTTGTTTTCTTGCTTTTTGCCTTTCTCCGTGCCTGTGGTAAAAAGACCTGTGGTACTTCCTTACATTTGTGCGCTTTCCCACAACTTGAAAAACGTTGCTCAGATGCATGAGGTGCAAGTAGTTTTTTCGGCACCAAGAAAATTAAAAGGAATGTGCGCGAAGGTGAACGAAGAAGCCAGTCCTAGAGAAGAGCAATCTTTTAGCTTCAGGCGCACAAAAAGATTCGTCGAGTGCTATGAAGGGGTGGTTTACAAGATACCGCTATCTTGCGGCCGAGCATATGTAGGCCAGACGGGCAGATGCCTAAATGAAAGACTGAGAGAACACAACCGCAACTGTCGCCAGGTTAACTCACCTGGAAATCGGGCGGCGCATTGCGCCAGGTGCGATAGCTGCAAACCCCACTTCCAACAGACCACAGTTCTGCTGAAATCCAGAGATAGGGCAATCACGGAGCTGTGGGAAGCTTACTGCATGGAATCGGTAAAAAGAGACCTTTGTAAGTGACCCCTCTGTTTTGCTTTCCAAACAGGAAAGGCAACTCTTGGATAAGCATTAGCGATTGTAATTCAATCAGCTGGGACAAAATCTTTTTTGATGCTTGTTGACATGACTGAAAAACTGCTGCTTAACTCCGTTTTTTGGTGATTTCTGTTATGACGTGAAGCTTAAATATGTGTGCTCATCGCAATAAAACTTCAGTTGACAGTTTGCGCACGAGAGTTGGTGTCGTCCCTGTTTTGTCCCAGGTCTTTTTCAAAAGAGCTATTATGTTTGACCATGTTAACCACCAACTAGCCAATTTGAAACCCTCTTGATATCATCTTATTTAAAAGAAATTGTACAGTTTCGTCCTGTCGCTTTTTGTACAGTGCAAACCGCCGTTCCGCGAATTTCTTTTCCCGAGCCAATCGACACACCGGTGAACCAGCCTAATCATATCAATGTGTGTCAGAGCTCCGTAGTGTGAAGGCGGGTAGCCGATGAGTGCATCCGCGCCTTACCTAGCCTAACGTATTGAGGAAATTTCCTACACCATGAATAATATGTACGATAATTTTGGTGAAAGGGATTCCGCTAGGTGGCGCCGCCCTGGTTAGCTGGCTGCCTACCGCGCTCTGCTTTAACCTGCCCCTGGCCTGGTCCAGGGCCTCGCCCGCCCCTGGATTTACACTCAATCGCTTCAGGAAGGCTCCCGAAGCACGTGGAAACCATCGGCATCACGGCCCGCTGCAGAACTGGCCCTCCAAGCGTCTCCAAAACTGTGAAGCGGCGCGGCGCCTCGCTAAACCTAACGCGCCGCGCCTGCACCGCCGCAACGCAGCGTCTGACCAAGTCCCTGCAGCCCAGACCCACCGATGCCGCCACCGCGGGGCCTGTTCCAACCACGTCGACAGCTGTCTCTCAAACGGGTACGTTCAACGCCGCACACGCAACCGAGCACATTCCTGCCGCACTGCACGCCTTGAGCGACGCTGGGAGCACCGGATCGACGGCCGCGGCGCAGCCGGCAGCGTTCGTCGTCGGCGCAGCGTCCACACCTAGCCAACTCCACGCTCTAAGGGACGCCAAGACCTTCGGGGCCATAGACGCGTCGCAGCCGGCTGCGTTCGTCGCCGCCGCTGGAGCCGCTGCACCTACTCCAGCCAAAGGTCCCACTGACACCAATACCTCCAGCCCGCCACCCGCGTCGCACACTGAGACTCCGGCTGAGGACTCAGACATGGACCTTACGACGTCCCAGGCAGACGACACTCCTTCCCAGGAAATCGACTGGACCACCATCGGTGCCAACCGTAAGCCTGCCACCGCAGCCCGACCCCGCGCCGAGCTCATCACAGTTGCCATCCAGCTTCCCCCTGGAACCCTCACCCCCAAGCTACCTCTCTACGACGTACTCGCCGCAGTCGCCTCCGCTACACAACTTTCCTCGAAGACCAGTGCCGACATCACCCTTCAGGCCAGGCCAGCCCAAAGCCTTGTGTTTCTAAAGACTCATTCTCCTCCCACCGCCCACCTCCTACTCTCTGTCACGCATCTTCAGCTTCATGGTAAGCCTGTCACCATCAAAACTTACACCCCCCATCCTTCCATCTCATGCCTCGGCGTCATCCATAACGTCGGGGGCCACTTCACTCCTGATGACCTCATGCATGACCTGGAATCTTTCAAAACAGATATTCTCGCTGCTCGCATGATGGGATCCACTCAATCAGTGCTCATAACGTTCGCTGGTACCATCATCCCCCACTTTGTTTATTTCAAACGCGTTGCCTTCCTGTGCCGTCCTCATAAACCTAAGCCTCCCACCTGCACCCGTTGTCTCACTCTAGGCCATCGCGCCCACCAATGCCCCCAGCACAGCGTTCCGGCCAAGTGCCGTCGCTGTGCTGCTCCTCTACCTGGTGACCCTTCCGCTCATGTGTGTGCCCAGCCCTGGTGCGTTCATTGCCAGGTGAACACCCACCCCTCCCTCGACCCCACTTGCCCCTTCATCCTTGCTCAGCAACGCGAGTGTGCTAAAGCTGCATTCCTCCGACGCCTAGCTTTGCGCCGGGCCACTCAACCCACCACCCCTTCCTCCTCCCCCGCCTCCTCCTCCTCCTCCTCCTCTAATCATGAATCTCCATCATCTCCGATCACGTCACCACCAGGCTCCTACGCCGCCATAGTTAAAGGATCCTCGGTGCCAGCGTCCCTCTCTTCCACTACACCACCCTCTCCATCCTTGACTGACGAGAGCCGCTCCTTCGACCTCCGGCTCGCAATGCTGGAACGCCAGCAGCGAGAGCAGCAGCGCATTTCCCACGATCTACAACAGCAGATACATGGCTTGACTCAAACCCTCCAGACAACCACCTCCTCTCTTACCTCACAGCTTAGCAAGCTAAATGAGCACCTTGCCACGTTCACCACTCCTTCCTCCAGCGCCCAGATCGCCCCTTTAGCTGACCTTGTAGAAACCACCACACAGGCACATCACACTCGCTTGGTTCAGCTGGAAACTTCGGTTCTCCAGATCCTTACCACCCTCCAAGAACAATCAAAGCAATTGGAATCCTTCGCATCTATGCTCCAACCCGTCCATGAGTCACTGCCCCCGGCAAAAAAGAAGGAACGCGTACCATCGCGTTCCTCTCCACTATCATAATGGCGTTTGGCGAGGACCTCGAGATTGTGCAGAGGAACTGAGAAAATCTTTGCCACAATAACACCCCCTCCCCCAGTATCTACTCACCCGCCCCTCCCTACCTCATTTTCTCCTTCTCCAGGAGACCCGGACGGCCCGCAATGTCCCAGGCTACCGCGCCTACCATGCCACTACGGCCACACCACTTGCCTCTATTTATGTACGCAGTGACGTGCTCGTAGAGCAAATTGACATCCCCTCCACCCTCCTTAAATATTTAGTTGGTGTGCTTTATTACCACCCTTCTTCCCACATCTCACTCGTCCTTTTGTCTTTTTACAACCCACCTGTCACTTCCTCTTTATTCTCTGCACTGGGCAAATTCCTTCACTGTCTTTCTTCTACCTCCCATCTCCTCTTT
The DNA here is from genome assembly GCF_055824585.1 of Amblyomma mixtum. Lineage (NCBI taxonomy): Eukaryota > Metazoa > Arthropoda > Arachnida > Ixodida > Ixodidae > Amblyomma > Amblyomma mixtum. The sequence continues at coordinate 186,570,746 of NC_143021.1, forward strand.
GGTGGTGACTTTAATGCGCCTCACACACTCTGGGGCTACCCACAAACCCTCAAACCCGGCCGCCTCCTCCATTGTCTGGCCCAGGAACGCCACCTCACCCTTCTTAATACTCCTGGTTCTCCTACTTGAGCGGGCACTGCCTCACAACGCCCTACGACACCCGACCTCACTTTCTCTCGGGGTTCACTTTCCTTTCACTAGCAGGTGACAGCCGAAACTCTTCTAAGTGACCACTTTCTCATCCATATCATCACCTCTCTCTCCCACATCCCTCGCTGTCATCCGATTATTCACACTGACTGGCATGCTTTTCGCACTAATCTCGCCTCGGACTCCTTTCAATCCTACGACGACTGGACGTCGCGCATCTCTGCAGCGCTCACGTCCAGTAGCCGTCGCGTTCGCTCTCGTTACCCAATCCAAGACCCAGATCCTCACCTTCTCCGTTTATGGCGTCGCCGTAAACGTCTTCAACGCTCCTTTCGCTCCCAACCACACAATGCCCAACTTTCCTCCCGGATCACTGCTTTGCGGGCCGAGATCGTCGCCCACTGCGCCTCCCTCGAGCACTCTCGTTGGAGTGCTCTTTGTGATGGCCTTGATTCTGCATTGCGCTCGCGATCCGCATGGTCTCTCTTTAAATCCCTCCTTGGCACTAAGCCTGCCCTTGCTCCCACTCTAGCTAAAGCCCTCACTCAGGAGACTCCCTCCGAAGTTTTTGATCAACACGCCTCTCTCTACCTCCCGCCCCCTCTGGCACCCTCCTACTCGGTGTACTCGGGTGGACCTAACCCCGATCTGGACCAATGCTTCACTCTCCGGGAGCTCGAATCTGCTCTGGCTGCTAATTCTACACGCTCGGCTCCCGGTGAGGATGCCATTACATACACCACACTTCGCAACCTTCCTGACTGCGCCAAAGAATTCCTCCTTCAAACCTACAATGAGGCCTGGGAGAGCGGCTGCTTGCCGAGCTCCTGGACATCCTCCCTTATTTCTGATTCCAAAACCGGGCAAACCTCCCTCTCTCTCTAACCTCCGCCCAATCTCCCTGACGTCGTGCGTTGGTAAGACCCTTGAGCGAATGGCTCTGACTCGCCTCTCTGATTTTCTTGAGGCACGGGAGTTTTTCCCCCATTCTCTCATTGGCTTCCGACGCCGCGTCTGTGCACAGGACATGTTTCTGATTCTCCAGCAAACGTTCCTGACCCCTACACCTACTCAAATTTACGCACTTGTGACCGTCGATGTTCGCAAGGCCTTTGGCGGTGTTTGCCACGATCACATCCTTTCTCAACTCGCCTCTTTGAATTGTGGCTCCCGCATGTACTCCTATATCTGCTCCTTCCTCTCTAAACGTGTGGCTCGCTTTCGAGTAGATACCCACTTGTCTAACCCACACCACCTCACCCGTGGCACTCCTCAAGGTGCTGTTCTCTCTCTTACCCTTTTCAATCTCGCTATGGCCCCTCTAGCCTCCCAGCTAGCTGAAATTCCCGACCTGCATCATATATTTTACGCCGATGACATCACTCTCTGGTGTTCATCTGGCTCTCCCGGTCGCGTACAGGACACCCTGCAACGTGGCCTAGATCTCATCGACTCCTTTCTCACCACCGCTGGCCTCTCTCCTGCTCCTGAGAAATCCGAGCTTCTCCTTCTCAACCATTCCTCCTACCAGCGCTCACTCAACCACTTCGTCTCTCTCCACCTTTCTGGCTCTCCCATTCCTGTCGTCACACAGTGCAAAGTTTTTGGCTTCCCTTTGCATGCGGCTAAGAATGTGCAATCCCTTCACCGCGCTGTCACCACCTGCCACTCTGTAACTCACATCCTGCGGCGCGTGGTCACTCGACGCTCAGGTCTCCACGAGGCTCACGCGTGCCGAGTTGCCCACGCGCTGGCCCTCAGCGAGGTCTTGTACTTTGCACCCTACGCTTCCTTCACTCAGACTCAACTTAACGCTCTCGAGACTGCCCTTGTGGGCCTCTGCAAGGCAGCTCTGAACCTCCCTATCACTACCTCTACCACTCAGCTCTTTGCCACAGGCCTCTTCCATCCTCTTCGTTCTCTTCTCAGTCTCCATCGTGACTCGCAGCTTCCCGGCTTTCCCTTACCCGTCAGGGTCAGTGGTTATTGACTCAAGCGGGTATCTCGCCCATTCCAATCTCCCCGTTAACCTCTCCTATTCCCACCCCCGCTCCCAATCTTCGTATCCTTCCCCTCCCGACCAACGACATGTTGGTCGGCACGCCGGACGTCGTCATGCGGCCGCACAGCACCATTCCCCTCTATTTGATACCCAGGGTGTAGCTTACACGGATGCCTCCTTCGTGGCTCCTCGAGGTTCCTGCGGCTACGCCCTGTACCATCCACACCTCCCTGCTCTTGAAACCCACACCAGCGGGCCGTATCTACACCCTCCAGACGCATTGTCCCTCGAGGTCCTCGCCATTGCGCATGCCCTCCAGTCATTTTCCCTCCTTCCCTCTCTCCAAGAGTACACAGTCTATTCGGACTCACAAGCCGCTATACACCACATACAGAAACGCACCCTGACCCCTTCTCTCCAACAGGAGGTCGAACGAGCGGTCTCCGCACTGCAGCCTTCCATCGTTTTCCTCCGCTGGGTCCCTGGGCATTCAGGGATTGATGGCAATGAGCTGGCCCATCAGCTCGCCCGCGACACACTTTTCCGGGCGCCGTTGATCCCCTGGCCCAAGCCCTCGGAGGACGGTGGGAGACTCACCCTTCGCCGCACCATAAAAGAGGTCTACCTTGAGCTCCGCCTCGACAAACGCCTTTACCCTCCCCCTCATCCCTCACTCACGGTGCCGGAGTCTCGCCTTCTTCGGCACATTCAGATGAATGCAGTTATCACTCCGTCCCGCCTCTTCCTCTATCGCTATCGATCGGAGCCTTCCTGTCCCAACTGCCCCTGTATCTATGCGGACCTGGCCCATTGCCTCTTCTATTGCCCGGCTGCTCAGCAGTCGGGTTCCTTCCCCCCACCCTCTCTATCCATCACCACCTGGCTCGACTGGCTTGGCGCTGAAGGGGAAGAAGAACAGCGGCTTCTGGTCGCCCAGGCGGTCGAAATTCTCGGCCTGTAAATTATGGTCGATTAAAAGTCTTTTACTACTACTACTACTACTAATATGTACTATATATCAATTTCTGGGAGGCTTGCGGCTATGAGAGCGTCATGTTTAATGCTTCCAATAGTGTCTCTATTTATAATGATCTATTGTTCCTGGCAAACTTTTTGTGGTCCTTAGCCTTTTACTGTCGTTCGCCTCTTGCGTATATTTTTTTTTGTGCAATCACTTATTTCAGCTACACATCTCCTTTTTACTACCGTAAGAACGGTCGGATGGCAACCCCGTGTCTATGTTTAGCAGTTCAATCACCTCCGCTCTTGTGGAGTAAAGCCATGCTGTTTCTGTGGCGTCAGTATCACTCATAGAGAGAGTACCTATAAAAATCCAGCCGAACGGTGTTCGGGCACGGGAGTCCAATGAGAGCTTTCACGCTTTGTAGTCTAGCTGCTGTGGCCAACTAGTCTTTAATTGCAACACCCGAACGAAGGTGAGAAACCAGTATTCGCAGCAGAAAAATTGAGATTTTAAACCAGTGCCAACTTTTGTTCGCCTTGTAGATTTTATCCTCTGAAGCATTCATATTTATGAGGTTTCTTGTTCCTAGCTAAGAGAGCTTCTAGATGCAAACTCGGTGTTTAATCTTCGTAAGTCATCTTCGCAGATGTGCACACACCGTCAGGCTTCACAGATTAGGTATTGGACGAGGTTGCTTAATTGGCATCTTTAAAGGTTTGTCTAGCTCAGGTGTAATGGTGCACTGCGTAAGCGGCATAATCTAAATTCTTGTGCATATCTTCAATCCCGTCAGCCATGCAAGAGGGTCACGAAATTTATTTCTTGGTACGAATATTTTTCTAAGGGAGCATTTGCCGTCTTCAGTATCAAAACCACTAGTGACTGCTGAGGTCACATTATTTTAGGTGATCGAGAGGTGCCTAATTCGAGAGTTGTCTAATAAATCTGTCAAAATGATAAGATCAGCAGTCACTTTACTGTATCAATGTCCTTGTCAACAGTCAATTTGAAAATATAGTTTGAGCAAAAGGGTGCTACGAGAATTATTCTTTCTCTTGAACGGTGGCCTAAAACAAGATTGTGCTTTCAGGAATTTCGCCGCTAGGGTAGAGTATATGACTCTACCACCTGGAAGTAGCCTGTGGTCGACGCTTCGTTCGCAATGGCGAAACGGGCCTTCTTTTGGACCACAGCTGCTGTGGTGCGCAAACATGGCCATCGTTTTACTCAAAGTAACCGTAGCTTAAAATAACAGCGAAGAACTCTAGAAGTAGGCATGCATCATTTCTGTACCACATTCCGAGAGCAGAGAGATAACTCTCGCCGACCAAGCCTCTTTCATAACATAGAAAATTCCGAAGAATGAAATACAGATGTCGCCTTTACCAGCCAATTCTCCAAATGCTGTATCGACACTGTTTTTGTGGCGTTCATCAAACAAGCTAATTTTTAGTGCACTTCATGTAAAATGAACAGAGCGTTGTCCTTTTCGGTAAGGACCTAACGTGCTTGACCTGCTGGCAGAGGTTAAAACTCAATTCTAACGGCAATAAGTGTTTTTCTTGCAGCCGGACAAACGTCTTCGCAGCGAGAAAAACCTAGCCCGTTTTTATTAAGCAGAATACTGCGATAAACTGTTATTTGCGTCCCTCTAATTAACTTGCGTATGAAGGGTTTTTGCGTGCACTAATTTTGTCCATTTTTGAAGGATTTCCTAGCGTCAACCATAGCCTGCGATAATGTCTGCAGTTGGTGGAATTCAGTTGCTGGTGCTGGCGATATTTGGTATGTACTAAATTTTTCCAATGACATGTGCATTCTTTGAACCAAAGAATATAAAAGGGGCGGAGTAGGTGCAGAATTTCAAAATATTTTAAACTTTAAAATAACGCTGAGAGAGTATTATATGAGAACATAAATATAAATTAGTTGCCTCGGCAGTCCGTTCATATTGCAAAATGAATCATTCGGTTTTTTCTTTATTTTTCCTTGTTTTTACACTGAAACTTCATATATTTTGCATTTTGCAATGACAGTAATCTTCTATCTCTATGATAAGATTTTGATTTGTGTTCCGTGTGTGTGTTCCGTTACTCTTTTCCAACAACCGTAATGCAGTCTTCTCTCCATTGTGACCAATGCTGATGAGTGAATTTTTACTGCATTGTACCTTATACTCATAACTACTGATAAGCTCACTATAGCCTCTTTGATATGCAGATTTATACCTTTACAGTACAGTACACAACAACTGTACCTTACTGGTACTCTCTTTTTGGGCAGGAACGTGGAGGCTAACGAATGGGGTTCATGTCAAGTTAATGACAAAGCAGCGAGCTTTGGAGAGAAAAATGATTGGCGTAGCGTTGAAACCGAAAGCGGACGAAGTGTGTGAGGGAACAAACGCGCGTTAATGACATCCTTGTTGAAATCAGTGGAAAGAAATGGACTTGGGCGGGGCATGTAATGCGAAGGCATGAGAATCGCAGGTCCTTAAGGTTAACTGAGTGGATTCCAAGAGAAGGCAAGTATAAGAAGGGGAAGTAGGGGGCAGAAAGTTAGGTGTTCAGATGAGATTAAGAAGTTTGTGGGGCTACGGTGGCCGCAGCTTGCAAACTACAAGATTAATTGGAAAGGCATGGGAGAGGCCTTTGCACTGCACTCGGCGTAGTCAGGCTGCTTCTGCTAATGAAAGCTAACGGTTCCCACATTGAGTTGTCATGCAGGTTTTAATTCAGTATTTCTATTCAATAACATGTGTTGCTCACGTCTTCTTTGAATTTTTGTTGCGAAAGCAACATACGCTAGTCGAGAAGCCATTTCGCGGAGCCGAGGTAAGGCCATACTGTGCATGCGCGAGCAGCAGGAATGTCACACGGCGCAAAGCTAGCGCGCCGCCGCTGCGCTCGCCAGTTGCGCATGTGCTGTAGCGCCGCATAGCTAGCGTGCCGTGGTCGCCGCCGCTGCCGCGCGCTCTCCATCGCCTCTCTCTTTCTCCACTCCGACGCTCAGTAGTGGCGCACAGGGCCCCCGGCGTGCCAGGACCCCCGGCACGCCAGCTGTGCGTAGTGACGTCGCTTGCTCCTCGCGCAAGCGCAGTATGGCTGTGCAAGAGCACGCGAAACGGCGAGACTGTGGGCAGTGTAGCTGACGCAACAATATATGGCTACGCGCAGATCTTGCTTTCGCAGCCCTCCAGGTTTAAGCACAGCTAAACCACAGCCCATTTTTTTTTTCACGTTTTCTGAGCTCCTTGTCTTGGTGGCGGGAGAAAAGGAGTTGACGGCCTCGGAGCAATTACAAAGGTTCTTCCAGGCTGCTTCCATGATCGGAAGATAAAGCCTACCGGAGTAAAATAAATGCCTAATAAATGTGAACATGATACCACCTTCACCAGCTGTCAACACGTTTTCCGTCGCCTTAAGAGTAGACTCGTTTTTTACGCCCCATGCCCCGCAGCACATAAAAATAGGAGTTTGCAGTTTATAAACTGCCTATCCTGTGTATTGTAGAGAGAGGGTGTGGTTGATGGTCCTTTGCGATCACAAAAATGAACAAGGGAGGGGAAAACCTCAGGTTGCTTGAGCCAACGTTTCGACAAGGGGACTTGTCTTCGTCTGGGCAAAGCGTTCATCATTGGCAGGGATTAAATAGGGCCTTCGCTCCGAGGAGGAAGGCCCCGGGGGTGGGGAAGGAAAGTGGTGTGAGAGGGGATATGTGTTTTTCATCTGAGTTTTTCAGGTCCATCCAGCGCCAACCCCCCGTCGCAGTCCCTTCAAAGCCTTTGTTCATTACACACCCCCTGGATATAAGTTTTTCCGCTATTGCAGCTTAAAGAATCAAGACTCACCTCCCTCCCCTTCCTGACACATATCCCCTCTCACACCACTTTCCTTCCCCACCCCCGGGGCCTTCCTCCTCAGAGCGAAGGCCCTATTTAATCCCTGCCAATGATGAACGCTTTGCCCAGACGAAGACAAGACCCCTTGTCGAAACGTTGGCTCAAGCAACCTGAGGTTTTCCCCTCCCTTGTTCATTATCCTGTGTATTGACCTTTAAACGTGCAGTAACAAAAGAGAAAATAAGGAATGACATAGAATTGCATTCCATGAATCCCGCAATGCATAAAATCTAAATTTTCAAATGACCACACAAAATCCTGCTGTACTTTGTCACAATCAGAAAAACACGGGCACATAAAAACTGAAGCGAAGTGTATTCAGCGACAGAGAGAAAACAAAAACTTTTCTGACTACCGCGGTCCCAGAAAGAAAAATACGGCTCCTAAATTTTCGAGTGACGGATTAAGGGAGAGAGACTGATGTAATAAATCTGCAAGCATGTCTCCCTTCATTGTTCAAGGCAAGGAAGTAAATTTTCATTAATCGTCGCTATTTGTTAGACGTGGAGTATACATGGTGGTCAATGCCTATTGTAACCCAACTTCCGCACTTTTAAGCGTGAGTTCCCAAACACCATTAGAGCGTGTGGGGGTAGCGGTCTGGGACTCGAAGGAGGTGCCCTCGACTCAGCGTGGCAAGCTCAGCGGAGAGCAGCTACCAAGTGACAAGAGGTTTTTGGTCGTTTGGTCCCAGCTTTCGCCCGTCGCAAGCCAGAGAATGGGTCGGAGCCAAAGGTTCACAAACAAAACAATGTTTATACAGCAATGGTACGATACACAGGATTACACAATCACTAGTACAAACACATACAAAGTGATTGACGCAACAATGCAACTAGCGCAAAGTTAAACACGAGAAAGACTGCAAAACAAAATGGATATTGCATCTAAAGTGCCCTAACACAAGAGAGAGGCAGACAAACAAAACACAATTTGTTCACAGGGCACTGCGACAGTCCGACGACCAGAGGTCCACGACCATGCCGTCCCGCCGACTGGCGCACGTTGCCTCGTTGGTCCGATGCTGGCCGAGTGGTGTTCTTCCGGGAGTCGCACGGGCGCGCTTCTCCGAAGCTTAAACGGCGGTTCGGACTAGCCTGACAGCAGTCAACGCCCTTCTTATATAGGCTTGGTCTGCGTCTGTTTGTTCTACGCGCCAAAGTAGGCGCGCACGTACACTCAGTGCCGGCCGTTCAGTCTCCTTTCTTTCTCACGCCGGCTGCGCATCCTCATTGGTCAAACCGATGTGACGGGTTCCAGTAGCATCGAGATCTTTCCGTTGCGGCGCCGCCGCCGACGCGCGGGGGAAGAGGGGGAGGGTGGTCTTAGTGCACGCAAGGCTACGCCCTTTTCCCCGGTTAGCAGTAGAAGCGACTCCGTCGTTCTAGAGAAATCGGCGTCGTGGCTGACTCATCCCTTCCGGCGAGCGGTGGTGGAGGGGGCAGCCACACACAGAGAAGGCTATTGTCGCTCTCTAGCGGTTTCCTTCTCCCCCGTTTTACAACCGCGCCGGCAAAATGCGTCTGAGCGGCGCTGATTGTGTTTGTTTCTTTTAAGAATGCGCCGAATTTGGTGACACCTATACGCTTCAATAGTGGGGATTTAAAATTTTCCCTGTTGTGTAATTTAGGCACTTTTCTAAATATTGACTCTCATAATCCTCGTGCCTCCATTTCGCGGCATACTCTCTGGACTCCGTATTCTCATTCGAATATTGGCTACGAGAGAAAATTTCGGGCTTTAGTGAAATAGTTAACTTCCAGTGCCCAAGGTGGGTAAATAAAGCAGCAGGATTGCAGGGCTTGCTATTTTTTTGCAAAACTTTATAGGCTTTCATTTTCCGTCACCTTTTGTGGGCAAAATAGGCATACAATTTCAGAATATCACAATTCTTCCTGGATCTTGGCCTCCGAATTGCATACACGGCTTCTATTTTCCCTTCCAGACTAATCACACTTTGTGCGCAGGAGGGCAAAAATTTCAACTATTGGTAATTTATTTCATAAACATGACTGAAAATTTAAAGGCAGTATCAAAATTTTGATCTGCGTATTTAGATCCGCATGCATTACGTTGCCATCTGCAGAGGTCGTTACCTTTTACTGTCGATAATTTTTGCAACGAAATGTTGAACACAATCATGAGATTATCGTCCTTGATTCCTAATTCCAGCTTAAGAAGCAATGCAAGCTTACATATTTTTCCACAACGAGCGAACACGGTGATGAGTGCTGAAAACAGAACTCTTTCCAGTTCGCTGCAGCATTCTTTCTTGCAATGTTCCTCACCGGATCTCTCGTCACTGAGGAACAGGCTTTACCCCTATTCGCCAGCCAGGTTTTTATTTCAGCAAAAGCACTCATTATGCTCTGCCTCATGTGCTTGGAGTCTTATTAGCCGCATCACACAATTCAAATAACTATCCTTTCTATCTCAAGCGTATTGTGCCGCTGAGTTCCAGACAGGCATACAGATATTATTCCATTGATTATTGCTTTACTCTCCTCAGAAAACATTATATATCGTTGGCTCTATGGCAGTGCAGTGTATCTCAGAGATATTGTCTGTTTAGAAATGACTGACTCATGGGCAACAAATCGTACCGGAACAGAAATGACGCATGGCAAAGTTCGTTGCATAAAGGAGAGATAAACACTTATTTCAGTTCAGTTCAGTTCAGTTTATTACCTTAAAGACCCCCGTAGGGGTATTACATAAGGGCTGGATTATACAGAAAAATAAGTACAGCCTCCCTGATTTTTAATAATATAGCGCGAGCGTCGACCAAACTGCTGGTCAGCGCCTTATAACGGCGATAAGCGTGCAACAAGGCGAGAGTTCGCGCACGCGCACGAAGGCTGAGCGTCGTCTGCTACGCTGTTCCGAGCACGAGGACACACGCCCTGCCACAATATCAGTTCGCTAAATCCCGCCACGTCGTAGAGCGCATGCGCATGATTAATATGTGATACTTTCTTTCCTTTTATTTTTTCTTATCGTAACTTTGCATCGCCAGGCTGGCCTCCCGTAGTAGGCAAAAAAAAAAAGAGGGAAAGAAATCATGTCTCATGCAGTCTCACATATTAATCATGCGCATGCGCTCTACGGCTTGGCGGGATCTAGCGAACTGATATTGTGGCAGGGCGTGTGCCCTCGTGCTCGGAACAGCATAGCAGACGACACTCTGCCTTCGTGCGCGTGCGCGAACTCTCGCCTTGTTGCACGCTTATCGCCGTTATAAGGCGCTGACCAGCAGTTCGGTCGACGCTCGCGCTATATTATTAAAAATCAGGGAGGCTGTACAATGGTTGCCATGTGGGTTCAACATACAATATAATCTGTTAGTGCTTTGGAATAGTTGGATGGGCAGGAGATAGCGGCGATGCTGTGGGAAAGGCCGTACCAATCTAATGCTGCTCGGGGGAAGAAGGAGGCAGCGAACGTGGTCGCATGGGTCCGAGGCCGGGCAACTTGAAGAATGTGACCAGTGCGATACGATATGCGAGCTGGTGATGTGACATAGCCTGCGTAACCGTGGGTGCTGTAAAAGAACTTATCAAACAGGTTTAGGCTGGCAATGCGGCGACGAATAACAAGGGTTGATAAGGCAGATTCTGCTTTTAAAGACGACACGCTGACTTGGTATGAATAGGTATTGTGAATGAATCTAGTGGCACGGTTCTGGACGGATCCGAGGGCATTTATGAGGTATATTTGATGGGGATTCCATATGGAGGATGCACAACAAAATATTAAGCGAAAATGAAGTCTTCAGCCAGGATAACCAGGGCTAACTGGTCAGTCTGTCAGGTCGAGGCCAGCCAAACCCACCCCGTTGAAGGCCAAGGGTATGGGACGAAAGGGAACAAAGTGGCAATGGGGCACGAGAAAAGGCAATGTTCCAAATTAGCATAGGATTCAATACAATGTTCCAAATTAACATAGGATTCAATACAATTCGGGCAACCGGGGGAGTGTAGGATACGCTAGACATGAACGGGCATGATTAAGCAGTTTGTTTAGGTGAATGCGTCAAAGAATACATTGTTGAGTAGTGGTGAGAGATTTGTCCCGAACAGGAAGCGTACGAAGAGTATCCCCAATGTTGTCATAGTGAAGATTTATTTATGTTTGCAGTAGAGAATAGTGTCACACGTCGGTGGTAAGGCCAGGGAATCCCATTCGTAGGGTGGTGAACTTCGCGGGCGAGCCGATGGCTCCCGTCGTCCTTGAAAGTGACGCTAACCTGGTGCTTCAGGATGATGACAATGTATTCGCGGTGAAGCACTGTACGCCGACGACAGCACCCTGTGGACCACGCAGGGGAGCATAGGGGACATTTAAACCAGCCTGCAAGCAGCGGCGATCAAAGGCGACTGTTACGCCCTCCGCGGAGGTCTTCAGTGTTCTGCTCCCAAATAGGAATTTGTGCACCTCCCACCTCACAAAAACGCACAACTAAAATCTCTTTCTTGAGAGGGGATCCATACGCGAAACTGTCCAGATACGGGCACTCGGACACCATATCCACAAGCACAGACGACCAGACACTACATTGACTACATATTTTGGGGCGCAACAACTGCGCGCAACAAACTATGCGGCTCATACAGCGGATTGCCAACAGAAGACACCTCATGAAAGAGCATAATCTCCTACGGCTGGTACAGGCATTCGTAGTAAGCCGTATCTCGTATGCTTCCCCCTTCCTTGATCTTAAAGTTTCAGAAAAGGAAAATATAAATGGAATTATCAGGCGATGCACGAAACAAGCTCTAGGATTGCCCATCCGTACATCCACTCACCGCCTCCTAGAGCTAGGAATGCATAATACCCTGGAAGAAATTACGGAAGCAGTGAGAACGTCCCAAATCGAACGCTTAGCCGGGACCACAACCGGCAGGGCCATTCTAGAAAAACTCAATCTGAGCCGAGATAACAGAACAACCGCCAAAGTTGACATGCTCGGAAAAATTCGAGACAATATAGTTGTACCCCCATTACCCAGGAATATGCATCCTATTCATCACTCAGTGCGCCAGGCCAAGCGGGCAGAGGCGCTAGAGAAACGCTTCTGCTCCTACAAAGACGAGGACGTGGTCTACGTGGATGCCGCTGAGTATGGTAAGAACGCGATGACCGTCGCGGTCGTCAATAACAAACAACTCCTCAAAATAAGTGCCTCCATACTCTCGGGTAACCCAGAGACTGCAGAGGAAGCGGCCATAGCACTGGCCTGTGTAGGCACAAAAGCGAGATACATCATCAGTGACTCCAAAGTCGCCATACTAAATTTCAGCAGGGGCCGGGTCTCCCCTCTAACAAATACAATTCTAGGCCGTCATGTAATAGACCGGAAAATTACACTAAAATTACACTAGTCTGGACACCAGCACATGCATCCCTGCCTGGTAATGAGACGGCCCACGAGTTCGCCCGAGGCTTTTCTTTCCGGGCGGACCCGAGCGAGGTGGTCTTTACAGACAGGGATCGCATGGTGACCTACAGAGAAATTACACAACACTATCGTTTCCAACAAGCTAGACTTTCTCCAGCGGATAGATCCTTGTCCAGATACCAAGCCATCAACTGGCGCCGGTTACAAACTTACACCTTTCCAAACCCGGCCCTCTGGAGTCTTATGTACCCAGGGCAATTTTCAGAAATATGCGCAAACTGCGAACTTAGGGCCACCTTGGACCACATACTATGGGAATGTCCTCATGCTCCCCGGGAGGGACGAGGTATAAACACAAAAGATCAATGGGAGACCTGCTACTGAGCTCCGACCCGGCGACTCAGTTACAACTCGTCCGACTGGCCGAAGCCGCCGCCGAGAGTCAAGACCTTTCGGCCGTCGTCTAGGCGGGTAGCCCTCTGGCTACCCTCTTTCTGTTGGACAATAAAAGTTTTCCTTTCCTATCCTATCAGGGTGAAGCCGTTCAAGCCGCTAGTAGTTCGAACGGCTGGCGCAGGACGGACGGCTAGAAATTAGTGAAAAACGCTGACCACTAGAGCACGCACCGCCCTTGAAAGGGACTATTGATCGGAGGGCCATCTCAAACAGGACATTCGTGTCGCGAAGTGACGGTAAGCTACTTTGAAAAACCACTAGGTGGAGAGGGTCCTTAGGGGAACTGAAAGCTTCGAAGAAACACAGTAGACCGAGAGAAACAGCAGGATAGACCGAAGGTTAGTACTGTAACATTAGGCCAGAGGAGCCTGAAGTTCTTTTCTGCAATTCTGCATAGACATTTGCAAATTCTTGATAGCACAAAGTGTGCAATTCATTTGTGTGTGCGTCCGGCTGAATCAGAACAGGCGAACAGAAAAAAGGAAGGAGCTGTCCGTTCAGCATTTCATATTGCTACGGATTTATCTCTGAGCCAGAAAGTCATTCAATCCGTGGTCAGTGTTACGGTTTATTTCCCCCAACGGGCTGATCGCGCGATATGTACACGTCGTTAGCCACATTTGATGAGCTGAGACTTGTTTCTCTAACTGGTGCCAAGACAGCATGATTCCCCTTAAATACATTTTTTTTTATTGCAGCCGTTCTCTACCAAAGATCTCACCGAAGATATAGCAGAGTACGATAAACTTAATTTTCTCGTTCGATTTCCTACACTACCACTTCGCAAGCGAACGTTTTGGCCCAAAATATCCGTGAAGGATAACAAGACATAATGTGAAGTGTAACAGAAATGAAGCTCATTAGTCGATAAGGGAGGCTATGTTTTTCAAGACCTTACAATAACAATGAAAGGTTCGGCTACACTGTGCCCACCTGCTATGATGATCACCAGATTCCGCACCTATTATCTTTTGTTTCACTTTCTAAATGTCTAGACTTTCGTTTCACATGTAAAGATTGTGCCGATTTGTGTTCAATAACCCTTATGGGCTGAGCGAAATGATGCGCCAACGCGTCCTTTCGTCCTCTCCAGCTTCATGTTGCAAACGTGAACGTTAATATTTTTCTCGTAACAGGAACATTTAGCTAAGCAGCCTCCGCGTTTCGTTGAACATTCACTTCAGACTGGTCGGGCATGCGTTCGGATTTTTTCTTGGTTTTGATCAATTCGCATCTCGAGTGAATTTTTCAGTGCGGCATGTCAGTGACAGCTTCGGTGACCGCTAGTAGCGTCCTATGACGTACATCCGGAAATAAGTTTAGCAACTTGCACAGTTGTGCTCAGGTTACCTGTTTGTTGGGTAGGATAGGTAGAGTAGAAGGTAGAAGTATGTAATAAAAACGTCCTGCACTTTGTTTAGTGAGTTTTAAAGCTCTATTCCGAGGAATTTTTTTGACTGTGCGCCGTATAAGGGTATACTTTGTGAGCTTATAGTCCACAGTAATGCGAAAAACGAGAGTCGTAATCTTCGCGCACCACTGCATCGAGTCAGCTGCTTCAGGGCTCAGGAACCGCCAACATTTCCTAACCTAATGTCGCCCTTGATTTAGAACAAAATAATCGTACAAAGTGCAGCGAGATTTCCGGGGAAACAGCCTAAGAACAGCTAGCCAAAATGGTGGTCCGAGCTCCGGGGCATCAACCCAACGATCTTGCGCCGTGCGCTGATGGTGCGGCTGCCGCCACTGCCCATCTTCCTCTTTACAATCACCCCCGGCTGAAGGCGAAGTCATCCTGGCGAGCCAGGGAGACAACAATAAACACGGGTCATAGTATGGCTTCAGGAGTGACACATGAACAGTCTCGCGGCTACGTCGCCGTTGATCTGTTGCGGGTGTCACGGGGTTGACAGTTTAGTTGACCGGGGAAATGCGCTCCACGACGCGGTAAGGTCCGTGGTACTTGGGGAGAAGTTTGGAGCAGAGGCCGGGTGTGGTAGACGGCACGCGAAACCAGACGATACAGCCGGGTAGAAAACTCTCAGCAGAGTGGGTGGGGTCGAAGCGGAAATTTTGACGCCCCTGCTCCAAAGATGTCAACGAACGAGCAATTGGCGACACTCCTCGGCATGCCTGGAAGGCTCCGAAACGGTGGTGCTCTCAGACTCGTTAGTCCGTTAAGCAAGTACATTGTCGAGCGGTGAAGAAAAAAAATTCAGGGGGCACTTTGACTTTCTAAAGTGCGTAGAGGCGAAAGCGTTTTCCGCACCACTTTCAGTGCTTCTGTGGCACTGGTGGCGTCACATGTAATTGAGTACTAATTACTAAGTGATGACAAATCAATAATTAATGGTTAATTACTGATTAATGCCTGAATACTAATTAACTGCTAATTAAGCTTAAGCTTAAGCTTCGCCTTTAGGAGTGGAACGCGACAGCGTGTTGTAGCGCTGCCAGGGAGTCCACGGAACGCCACCACCCGTTCGGCGCGATGCCTTGCCGTTTAAACGCAACGGTTTTTGAGGAAAGGAAATGGCGCAGTAAATCTCTGTCATCTCGGTGGACACCTGAACCGCACCGTAGAGGAACGGAGGAAGTGGGAGTGAAAGAAGAAAGACGAAGATGGCCCGTAATGAAGAAAATGAAAATTGTATTTGAGGAAAGAAAATTACGCAGTAACTGTCTCACATATCTCGGTGGACACCCGTCAAAATTCAGGGGGGGGGGGGGGGGGGGGTGCACTTTTTTGACCTAAAGTGTGGTCACTGATGTGTGGTTAAGATGTTAAGCTTCGCCTCTAAGAGTGGAACGCGAGAGCGTCTTGCAACGCTGCCAGGGAGTCCATAGAACGTCATCGCCCATTCGGTTCTTCGCCTCGCTCGTCGGTAAATTGGTTTTTGAGGAAAGGAAATGTATTTCCCTCTCATATCTCGGTGGACACCTAAACCTCGCCGGAAGGGAAGGGAGGAGGATGGCAGTGAGCGAAGACACCGTATTCCCTAGACGTGCCTTTGTTCATTCCAAACCATCGAGCTGGCATGGCGGAGTGGATAGCATGCTCGTCTCGCACTCCGAAGACCGGGGTTCAATTCCCGAGCTCGACCAATTTCTTACTAGGTTTTATTTATTTATATAGCCTGACTAGAGAAGTTAATTAGGCTAATTGGGTAATTAAGCAATTAACTCAGCTCAGTCCCACTTACTTGGAGCATCACTATATGGTCCCTTCAATTGGTTGCATGGTTACTAGCCAAAGTACAGTTGGCCCCTTTTGAAATTGGCGCACTGTGACGTCACGACCGTTTCGACCAACTGAAAAGCGTGACATTCTCTGTCGACAACTGCTGCTCACAACGATGAGACATTAAAGGCTTTCGCCTTAAAAAAGTCGAGAAACCGGTGGTTCTCTGCGTTGCGATGTTGTAGGCGTAGGTGATGAACGGCAGGATCTTGTCCCTGTCGGAATGGTCGCAAGACACGTTCATCGACAGCATATCGCCCAATGTGCGGTTAAACCGCTCCGTCAAACCGTTAGTCTGAGGATGATAGTCCGTGGCGGTGTGGTGAGTGATTCGACATTGTTTGAGAAGAGATTCCATGACCTCGGACAGAAAGACGCATCCACGGTCACTCAGCAGTTCCCGGGGCGCTCCATGGCGAAGAATGGAGTGATGCAAGATGAAAGAGGCAATGTGGGGTGCCGTAGCAGCAGGAAGGGCTGCGGTTTCGCCGTAATGCGTGAGGTGGTCGACGGCCACAATAACCCAGTGCTTGCCAGCAGCAGTGTAAGGAAGAGGGCCGTAGAGGTCAATCCCAACTTGTTCAAAAGCACGGGAAGGGCAAGGGAGAGGCTGCATCAGGCCGACTGAGTTGTGAGGAGCGGGCTTGCGACGTTGACAGTCAGGGCACGAGCGGACGTACTCTCCGATGTAGGTGAACATACCGCGCCAATAATAGCGGAGACGTAGTCGCGTGTATGTTTTAAAGGCACCGGTATGAGCCGACTGCGGGTCATTGTGAAACAGAGCGCAGAATGTCGACTGTAAATGGGTAGGGATGACAAGCAACCACTTCCGGCCGGTAGAGACGTAGTTCCGGCGATACAGCACACCATCACGAGTGGCGAAGTGAGCAGCCAGGTGGCGTAGGGCACGAAGCACAGGTGCCGGCGAGGAAATGGTGAGAAAGCGTACAAGCGAAGATATCCAGAGGTCTTTTTGTTGCTCGCTACCCATGGTATCTCTTGGAAACGACAACGAAGCGCAATCGACTGGTGAGTGGCAGACAGCGTTAGGCAGCAGTGGAGAGCGGGACAAAGCGTCAGCGTCGTTGTGTTTTTGGCCGGAGCGATAGATGGCACGGCTATCGTACTCTTGTAGGCGTAGGGGATCACAAAATGAACAAGGGAGGGGAAAACCTCAGTTTGCTAGAGCCAACGTTTCGACAAGGGGACTTGTCTTCGTCTGGGCAAAGCGTTCATCATCGGCAGGGATTATATAGGGCCTTCGCTCCGAGGAGGAAGGCCCCGGGGGTGGGGAAGGAAAGTGGTGTGGGAGGGGATGCGTGTCAGGAAGGGGAGGGAGGTGAATCATCATTCGCTAGGCTGCAATAGTGCAACAACCTATATCCGGGGGGTATGCAATGAACAAAAGGCTTTGAAGGGGCTGCGACGGGGGGGGGGGGGGGGGAGGCGCTGGGTGAACCTGCAAAACTCAGATAAAAGGATTAGTCAGCGTGGTACAGGGAAATGATAACAAGGGGAAAAAAAAAGGGGGGGGGGGGGCTGGCACTGGAAGGAGAAAGGAAGGGGGGCATTTCCAAGGAAGGACAAGGCAGGGGGGGGGGATGGCTCGTGTTCAGAGAAAGCCAAAAAGTGGGGGCAGAGGGGGTAACAGGAGTGTCATGGTTTCCGAGAACTGGTAGCAGGGGATTAGGAGAAAAAAAAAAGAAAAAAGAAAAAAGAAAAAAAAGGTGAACAAAGGAAGAGGGTGACAAGGCCGGAAATGGGGTGGAAGATATGACTTGGGAAGGGTGTAAGGAGCGACAATATACTTATGTGAGGTTCTAGGAAATAGTCTGACCACGTGCATGACATTTGTTAATTTAAAATTATGCTGACCCTGGAATGTACCTGAGAGATTCCAGGTTTCCTCTGGACATGTTGATCCCTGTTGGTTGCAGTGTTTTAAATTTGTGGATTAGGAATGCTTCTCTGTATTTTCTGTCCCTAGTCGATTTGAAGCCTGACTGAAGAATGAACAATTTGAGTTCGTCGAATTTGTGATGGCGTTGATTAAAATGGGTCGACACTGCCTTCTGTTCATTCCGTGTTGTGTCAGCCCGGTGCCCGTTTAATCTGGCACTCATTGTTTGTCCGGTTTCTCCGATATATTGTTTCTGGCAGTAGGAGCACTGGAGCATGTAGATAATATTGGACGATGTGCAGTCAAAACTGGTCTTTATATCGAAACTGAAATCGCTTGCCGTACTTTTAACCGTAGTGTCCCTTTGTAAATGTTTGCATGTCTTGCATCTGGGTCGAGAGCATGAAGTTACTGTCGGTGGTGGTTTCTTACCGAGCCTAGCATGCACCAGGATGTCCCTCAGGTTTGTGTTGCGTCTGTATGTTACCCTTGGTGCGTCGGGAAATATTTTCTTGAGACAGTCGTTACCAGTTAAAATGGGGTGGTATTTCCGCAGGATATTGTTTATGTTTGGAAGCGCGTTTGAGTATTTCGTTATAAGTGCAGGAGGTCGTTGACTGTTAGCTTTTGTTCGTTTTTTAAGAACTACATCTCGTTTCAAAGTGGTTGCTCGTTGGAACGCATTATTAAGGGTTGTCTGTGGATGGTTTCTGGTGATTAGTGTGTTTTTTAGCGAGTGGAGGTGTTTCAGGTAGTCATCGTCGGCGCTACATATTCTTCTTAGTCTCGTTGCCTGTCCTACGAATATACCTTGTTTGCAGTGTCTTGGATGATGGCTAGTGAAATCTAAGTATTGTTGTCGGTCAGTAGGCTTCCTGTAAAGTGTGGTTTTGAGCTTGCTATTTTCTAAATGGACAGTGGTGTCAAGGAAATTGACTTGCGTTTTCGAGGAGTTGAAGGTGAATTTAATGCTGGGGTGGAATGAATTGAAATGTGTGACGAATGCCTTCAGGGTCTCAGCCCCATGCTCCCATATCATGAAAATATCGTCTATGTACCGCAGGTATATGAGTGGTTTTTTTAGAAATGAATTTAGAAGTTTAGATTCTAGTAGCCCCATAAAAATGTTCGCGTAGGTGGGTGCGAAGGGAGTGCCCATGCTTGTTCCAAATACTTGAAGGTAGTAAGAAGAATTGAATTCAAAGTAGTTGAGTGTTAGTACCAATTCAAGTAGCGTGAGGTACACTTCAGTTTCGTGCGGGTGAGGACTTTGAGTTAGAATTTTTAAGAGTGCGTCGATGCCTTCATTAATGGGAATATTTGTGTACAAAGCGGCGACGTCAAGTGTGACAAGTATGCTATCTGCTGGGATAATGGAAGCGTCATTCAGAGACTCTATTATGCGGAGAAAGTGCGGTGTATCCTCGACAAAGGAAGGGAGGTGGGTGGGAATATCTGCAAGATAGTTGTTCAGGAAAATTGATAAGTTCTCTGTGGGCGTGTTATTGTTTGAAACGATAGGTCTGCCGGGGATATCTGCGGTAAACAAGTCTTCTGCGGAAACCTTATGGATTTTGGGAAGTAGGTAAAAGCGTCCTGCCTGTTTGTTTAGCGGATTTAAGAAGTGGTAATCGGACTGCGTGATTAGTTCTCTTGATAGTAAGTTTGCCAGTTTGTTCAGAATCAATTTGCAGAACTCTGAAGTGGGATCTGAATCTAATTTACTATAATGACAAGGGTTGTTAAGTTGCCTAAAAGCTTCTTTTTTGTATTTTTCGGCTGGCAGGATAACTATGCTACCTCCTTTGTCTGCAGGTTTAATGACTATATCGGTTCTAGAAGCTAAGTGGTTCAGAGTAGCCTGTTCCGTTGGGGTAACGTTTCTGCGTTTTCGAGCTTGCTTTTTCCAGCGAGCGAGGCGGCCTGTAGGGTCTTTCAAGGAGGCCAAATCCTTGATGAATTGCTTACGTGGGTCATTTGCAAGGTATTCCAAACTGAAGCGAGCATTCAGAAACCGGAAAGAAGAGTCCACTTATTACAAAACTCGACGCGCTCTAGCGCATCCCGTTGACCATGGAAATAACCTAATTAAAAGCCCGCAGAAAATTGTCGCATTGATCCAGGACATACATTAATCTTGACACCACCTGCCTCAGGCGCAAATGTGGCAAAGTAAGACCACCTTTTCTCAACCAGAAAAAAAAAAGCTATCACGCTTAGGCCTCTTCTGTGACGACTGGCAAACAAAAACTGCGAATGGACGATATAACCTTTGGATGGTAAGTCGCGAGCACGAAGGGCCTGCAACAGAAGCAACTTTTCAAATCAAGAATCCATTTCATTTGTTTCTGTACCAGAATATGTATAGGTCCCTTCCCAACCATTTCTACATACACGTGGACAGTTCTTGAATTTTCTTCATCCAAAATTCATTGTTCTTCGATGCCTGTCGAGAGCAACACCTAGATATTTAAAAGGGACAAGGGGCGCAGGAATGGCTCGCTCCGCGCGAGGTGTAGCAACAGCCTTTGTTTGCCGGGATGAATTGGTTTCTGGACCACCCTCTGGTTATCGCTTCCTGCTAACGACGCTGCCACCTGAAGAAGATATGCATTTGTGCATTATCTTGCACGATGACACTTTGAAGCATCCGTATTGAGTAGAGGCTTTAAACAACCATTAGAAGTCGGTGTGCTTAAGGATATCAGCGCATTGGTACATAGCAGATGAGTCATCTCTGGCTCTTGAGATTCTGTACCCATGAGGCGAAGGACACGGTACTTACGGCCGCAGGCCTGAGGATGAAAGGCAACTACTGTGTCATTACTGACACCTGTCGAAAAGAGATCGAAGTGTAGGTTCATTGGGTGCCATTTCACGTACGAAGTGAAACTCTTCCGAAGGCCTTGAGCAAATGTGGTTGCGGATTTTCATGGGCAAATCAGGAGGCCCTAATGAAAGTTGGTTGTTTCCCTACTAGCATCGCCAATTTTCTCCACTTACAAAGCTTGATTTTTAGTGATCCACGAATGAAGCCCATGTCAATCGCAAACAGGTAATCCCCTCCTGGACTGTCTTGCATTTGTTCTGTATGGGCACATAACCACGAATAACTTGAAAAAATTGTTGGGACCGCTTTGTGCACTGATAGTAAGATTGCGCTGTCAGATAGACTAAGAATTCCCAGCCCAGTGGTCGGCAGGCAGGAAGAGGTAATATTGGATTTTAGATCGGCATCCCTCGCGTAATTCACTAAGCACAATTAGTGAATGTTGAGAAAAGTATTTATTATCTAAAATGAGGTTGATGCTGTCTTGTTTTAGAGCTTGGTCGCAAAACAATTTTGTGATAGTTGATGCTGAGTCATCCTTGATTCTGCTCGTAGGGCTGCGCTTCGTACTCTGCGTTCAGGTCTCAGAAGGTGAAGAAGAGCGCAGGCAGCAGTCATGGGTAATGATAATGCTGCCTGCACTCTTACGCGTACAAGTGAAGAAAGCAACATGTAGTAAGAGTAATTGCAGGTCAGTAACCCATTTGAAATCTTGGAGATGATTGCGTTAGGTTATTATATCTAATACACACTAAATATGGCTCGACGCATTTTTGGTAATATACGCATTGTTTTACAGCCGTGCATTTGTGCAGCAGGCGCGGGTCGGAACTTGATATATACCGATCCCTAAATCAACACCATACGTGCACACCAGCTTGTTTCTTCTTCCTGCCTCCTCTTTGGCAAGACTTGTTTTGTTCCGACTGGATCAGTTTGGAAACCGAGCTCTGAATATCCATGCCGCGTTTTATTTTGTCCGTTCTCTTCAGGGTGCTTCAAATTACCCTAGGTAAAGAGAAATCTAGGTGCGTCTCTGCAATGCGAAGAAATGTGAGCTGAAGAAATTTGATTCCACATGGTGACTATGAGCTGCGCAATAGCGGATCATTCTTTTCAGTGGTGGACGGAAATTAACTGGAATAACCAGGTAGACTGAGTCACGATGATTCTACTCCCGTACTGTTTACTTAGCAAGCAGAAACAGAAGCGGTAGTCACGTTAGCATGGAGCCTTAGCGGGATGAAAAAGAACTTCACGTTCGCGTCCGTCTTACCTTCTTTCCCGTGCACAATGAAGAGTGGTGAGTGTAACTGTGTATTATTTTTTCTCTGTGAACGAAAAAAACGACCTCGGAAGTGGCAATGACTTCTTGTACTTAATATGTTCCATCTGTTTGAAGTTTCCTAGGGCTGGCGCCGGGCGGACCGCTAGCTGCGGAGAAAAAACGCTAGCCTCAGGAGCATGCACCTTCCTTGAAAGGTAGACTTGAAAGTGCAGGAACCAGACAGAATGCTTCGAGATAACGAAGTCGATCAAGGAAGATGCCAGGATAGAACGAATATGCGCGCCCTCCAGTCAGACCTCAAAAAGACCTAGAAGTTCTCTCTTGAAATTATGCATGGACGGTAATAAATTGTGGATTCTGTAATTAATTTTGATAGCTCCACGTCTGAACCAGAACAGCAGAACGTAAAAAAGAAAGAACCTGGTGGTCAACTTTTCTCATGAAAATATTTCCAAACACTCCACCTAACCTGCCCTCCAATGTTCCTTCGACTAGCGCTAATGAATGTGCCCTCCTATTTGGAAGGGTTGATTGCAAAATTTCATACATACCGAATACTGCCAGCTCCAGCCACGCAAGTGCAACAACTGGAGACATAGTTGCAGGCTATGGCTGGTCCTAGCCAATCCCTAAAAAAACAGGTGAAATTATCGTAAGCAAAAACCCAAGTTCCAGTGGCCTTATTCAAGAGATCAAGAAAACAATACATCGCAATGTTGTGCTAAATCAAAACAGATAGTCTGGCTCCCTCAGCCTGGTTTGGCATTTATTCCGCACCAAGAGGCACATTTATGGCTGGGAATTTGAATTCAGAATCTATCCGCCAGCACATCAAAAGCATTCGGTCCATCCCGAAATGTGCAGCGATCAACCGTTTTGCATATCAATGAAGATTTGGTTTATTGGGGTTTAACGTCCCAAAGCGACTCAGGCTATGAGGGACGCGAATGAAGATTTAGCATAGCTTGTTGAATCTGCGGTAGAAAATAGAGTCTCAATAACCACATTTTGCTTGCAAAATAGTACAGTAAATTCCATATATACCTGTATGTTTCTTTCTTCAGGCCTTGCTACCTGAAGAAAGCTCCGGTTTTCGTGAGAGTGATGTCGGCTATCGGAAAGCGGTACGTTATTCGTACCAGCCAGGTTTTATTTTTCTTCGTATTCCTTTAGAGTATCGTGATTTTGAGTAAAAAAAATGGCATATGTGCGCAAGAACAGTATCTCAGGCCCAAATGAATGCATGTTTGCCAGCGCGAATAAAAGGTTGGCATTTATGCCAATTGTAGTCAGCTGAGCGGTATACTCTTCCCAGGCCGTGAGCTTCTTGAAAGCACAGTTGTGTTGATACTCGAAAGCCTTCATCTTCAGTTCTGGACCAGCGTTTAGCAGAAAAAATAGGGATCTTAATAGTCACTTGCACAATGCATATATTAACAAATCGACTATTCAAGCAGACTTTCACACTGCAAGGGTATTGCTGATATTATCGCTTTCAGAGATCTAGTCGTCGCTTATATATAACATGCTCTAAAAAAATAGTGAAATTCTAAACAGCCACTAGTAATTTTCGATACCGCAGAAAGAAACTGATCACGAAAACCAGTATTCCTGCCCCAAAATAAATTTGGTTGCACCTTTGACGGCAGCCAGGAATAAATGTATGCACACGAGATCTTATAATGCAGCTTATGCAGTGCACCATCAGACCTCATACAATCGTCCCATGAAATGAGAAAATTAAATAACCTTCTTCAATACCATAATCTGTTAAAATGCCGACGTTAGCTCATTTGTGTACATCGTTTACAAAGTTAGAACGCCGAATTCGCACCTAAAATGTGTCTTAGGCAGCAACTATAATCCTTAAAAATATTCATGTTTAGACGGAAAGAACAACGCAGGCAAAGATTTCGCACACTGAAGTTTCAATTTTCTAGTGTGACTGCAATTTCTCACCTTCGTTAGCATCTTCTAACTCAAAATATGTGACCACAGAGTTAGAACAAAAATTGTGAAAGCTAGCCTTTCAGTCCTCTTCTCGTACGCCGATCGGCCGGGTTTTTATAGCAATCCTCTCTCATCCCCTCCCTTAAAGGGAAACTGCATAGGTTTTAGAAATCAACGAGCTTGAGAGAGTCGAATGTGTGAAACTTGCAGGTAAAGCATGCAAAGTCTTTTTGGGCTAGCAATTGAAATAGTGAAGTAATCGCCGATTAAAATCTGGATGCCCTTCAAGCTTCTCCGCAGCGCACAACACCAAGTAGGGGGGCGCATGATGACGTCATCGAAGGTATCGGTGCATTTCCAACGCACAAACGCCTGCTTTGAGGGAAAAAAACCAACGTCACCGAATGCGAACCATGCGAGAGTTGTTTGGCAGCGTCTAACGCGTCAGGGCAGGGTGTGGCTGATGACAGCGGTAATTTAAAATCATACCTTCTGTGACGTCACGCTGAGTTTTCCTGCACTCCGCCGGTGCATTGAGGAGAAGCGCAAAATTAAATCGTCGATTTCGTTACTATTTTAAATGCTAGTGCAAAAACACTTGGCATGCTTTACCCACAGCCTATGCAGATTTGAATCCTTGAATATCGCGAAATTTTCAAAAAAGTGCTGCAGCTGCCCTTTAAGAGGAAATTCGGGCCACTGAGCTTTGCATACGTAGAAAAAGCTGCATAAAGTATAGACTAAGCATAAGCATATTCTATGTATACAACACAAAACTCTACCGCTTAAAAATTACAAGACACTGAGGCACAAAGCATTAGTTCTGAACAGAGAGGAATAATTCAGAATCGGAGTCATAATCAGCTTCTTGTTATAAAAAAGAAAATACAGGGTGTACTGAATTATACAGAAGGAGATCCCGTAGTCAGTGACTGTACAGGGACCTGCTTACAAATAATTACAATTACATATTATTAAATTACAAATACTTTTACGCAAGGAAACGGGAGGATACAAAAGTGAATAAATATGCCGGAGTAGACGTGCAAAAACAAAAAAGAAAAAGGAGGAGCGAAATAATGTTCAGGCTTGGTTCAAGACAAAGTTGCGTCGGGGATGTGAACAACGGCTGAGGTTCGGCTTCGTGGAGGATGCACGAGAAACTGAATCTCTCCAAAGCGCACTGGTTTTACGGGCCGGAGCCCGCCTCTAGATAGAGAATTCTATATTTTGTGGCCAATTCTAGATTGCCAAATGCTGCGAAGGTCCAACATTGTTACCATACACAAATTCTGCAACACTAGCATCGTCTTCCACTGGAAAAAACTTGATTATATCGGCGTCTGATTAAATATGTTTTCTAAATGCGCCGTCGTCACAGCCCTGCTGCCCCTTTATTCAACTGGCAGCTTTTGCTGCGCTTTGGAAAACTTCGCGTTCATTGACGCTCAGCCACGAGCCAGCAGTGTGCGCGAACGCTTACAAATGCATGCAGTTCAGTGCGCGAGCCCAAGTTCGGACACGTGGCCAGTTTGAATGACAGTTGATAAACCGCTTGATCAAACTTGACATCTGATTTGAGCAACTTATGCAGTGTCAAAAATGATTTCAGAGAATTTCAAATTGCGCCAAACCTGCTTCCTCTCCATATGTTCAAATGCAAGCCTCCTGTGCTATGGTACTAGCTTGCGCAGCTGCGCACATAGGACGCCAGAAATCCGTGGCACACGTGATAGATTCCGTCACCGTGGATAGAAGGCACCACGAGTCGAGCCTATATGCTAACACATTCTTCTCCGAATAACTGGCTCTGACCACCCGTGATTATTTTTGGTTGCCTTCAAAATCTTCCTTAATGTCGGAGTTGACCAGTGGTCAGTTCTCATTTTCAGGACCTTCATAGATTATGCGCCGGAGTTTAAATTTGTGCTTACATTTCCCGATGGTTCGAATGGACTATTTCTTAATTTTAAATTTATTTTTAGGAGCTTGATTTTTGATAGATATTTTTCCATGACTGCTACACCAATCTTTCGGGTTTTATACTCGGCTGTTAGAACTTGTTAAAGCAAGACACGATATGCCTGCTTTCTAATTGTTGATGTGGGCCAACACCACAACACAGTATCTTTCAGTGCGTACATTAGGCAATTTATAGAAATGTTACGTTTTTCGATACAAGCATTGCCAATCTGCACCATTTGCAACCATATCGTATCAGTGATCCACGCATCTAAACCATACAAATGGCAAGCTGGTAATGCCTGCCTTCCCTGAAGTTTGTTGTTTATTAGAACAGAACTACAAATAATTTTCAAACATTTCCTTCTTGTGCTTTGCGCACAGATGGCAGTGAAGCAAATTCCGAGCGGTCGGCAGGTAGGAGATAGGAAGCATTGCATTTTAGTGAGGCATATAGCGCAGATATGGACGAGCACAGTGAGTTTTCGGATAAGCATTCAATCACATAATCATCGATGATGGTCTCATGGTTTGGAGCTTGCTTGCAAAAAATATTTTCTAACGTTCCGTGCAGAGTCCCCCTCGACTCTTTTCGTCGCTTTTGTCTTCCTGCTCTTCGTTCAGGCCTCAGGTGAAGGAGCGGGCAGGCAGTATTCAGAGGGTAATGACAAGGTAAACACGTGAAAAAGCAAGGTGAAGTAAAAAGAATGGCTAGTGAGGAATACAGGTAAGACCATTGAGATAGGTTGCATAGGAGAGGATATATACTGCGCAATAAAGATGTCTGGGCTTTTTCAGGCAATAAACACGGTGTATCACTGTCGCGCGTCTGTAAAATAAGGCGCTTGCCGTAACCTGGCTCTTATTGACTCCATGACTGGCACTTGTTTTCCTGTTCTGACTGTACCAGTGAAGGAACTATGCTACAATAATCCATGGTCCGATTCCCGTTGTCTAATGCATCAAATTATTCGAGGTGAAGACATCTTACGGGGGCTCTGAAATACAGACGGAGGAATATGAGCTTAATAAATTCGTTTCGATGTGCAGACTATGACCAGTGCAATAACGGATAATTTTTTTAGATGTGAACGGTAAGTGACTGACAATAACGTGGACGATTTTGTCACTGCGGATCTCCTTCCTTACAGTTCACTTGTCGGTTATAAACCGAGGCGGTAGTCGCCTTACCACGGCAGCTATGCGGGTTGTAAAAGGTCTTGACGTTCATGTCCGTCCAACCTTCGCACAATTACGCAAGGAAAAGAGCAGTGTGTACATGTGAATTAATATTTGTCTGAGTACGAATAACTAGTCCACAAAGTGGAAGGCACTTTTTACAGCTGAACAGTTCCGACTGGTTAGGGATTCTGAAGCCTACCAGCGGAAGAAGTCTGGTCGCAGGAGCACGCAGCGGACACGACCGCACAGCCATATGAAACGAGCAAGCTGTGTTGCAATTTGAAGGTAGGAGACAATGAAAGAACCACTGAGTCAGCAGAACCTTGAGGGGAAGAGAAACGCTTGAGGATACGCAGTCCACCAATGGAGACAACTGGATAGAACGAATACCTGGGCCTATACTTGGGCCGCACAAAGACTTTGGAGAAGGTTTTGCATTCTGAATAGACGGTAATAAATTGTGGATAGTTTATTAATCAATGTCCGATGCCCCCGGCAGAACAGGAAGGGGAGAACATAAAAAAGAACCGCGTGATCAACACCGCTATTAAAGTGCTTCTTAGCGTCTATATGCAGCAGGCATTTCGTATTCCTATACTTTGGTCTCAGGAATCGAAAATAATTCTATTCATTTGCAGATAACTGTAGCAAATTAAATTTGACGCTCACTTTCCGTATAAGTCGTTATCGCGCGATATGGACTGGTCAGAAGCCACGTCTGGTGACTTGGCGTGTTATTCTGCAAGCAGTGCCACGGCGGGATGCTTCGATGGGAATACTGTTTCTATTTAATAATAAACCGTTCGCTACCGAATAGCTCACCGAATTGTGAACAGTGCGCGATACACTTAATCGTGGAGTGGAATCTCCACATTGTCACTCCGCATCCGCACTCCTTCGCCTAACATATCTGAGAAGGATAAAATGATCCAATAAGAAGTTTGCCAGATATGCAGCCGATTAGTCGGTAAAACGATCTATGGTTTTCAGTGCTTTATACAAATAATAAAAGGTTAAAATAACAAAAATTAGGTTGTTATTGTGCTGTAAAACCGCTTGTTTACACCTGCCTGCTATGATCAGTGCCACATGCCGGACCTATCATTTTTATTC
Source organism: Amblyomma mixtum (assembly GCF_055824585.1). Classification (NCBI taxonomy): domain Eukaryota; kingdom Metazoa; phylum Arthropoda; class Arachnida; order Ixodida; family Ixodidae; genus Amblyomma; species Amblyomma mixtum. The sequence continues at coordinate 186,599,086 of NC_143021.1, forward strand.
ACTTTCTAAGTCTTTCTATTTGAATCGGACTTGTAAAGATGTTGCTGTATGGTTACCTTCACCACTAATGCTGGGACGAAACTGTGCGCTGCCTCGCGCTTTCTCTGTCTCCCGTTCTTTGTTTATAACGTGATAGGTATTTTTTTTCTGCCGAATAGAAACATTTGGCCAAGCACCATCTTTACTTCAAAGGGCATTGGCTTACGCTCTGACCGGCCTTGCGCTAGGAAATTTTCCTTTAACATTAAACAATTGTTATACCCAACAGAATATTTCCAGGAGGCTGACATGCCAGTGCCTAACAGTTTCGATGAGCTGCAGCAGCCGACACAACACAGTGACCCGAAAGACGCGGGTTCGCTGCCGGCCGCGGCTGTCGTATATCGATGGAGGCATAATTCTGGATGCCAGACCATGTTACAGAACACCAAGTGGTCGAAACTTCCGGAGCCATTCACTACGGCGTCCCTCATTGCCTGAGTTGCTGTGGGACATTAAACCCCTGTAAACCATAAACAAGAACCCACATTTTGCATTAAGTTTAGCCTGCTTTACAGCTGTGTTCTGGCTATGTGTATTTTGGGTAAGCTAGACACTATAGACGGCAAGGAATATCCTGGATAGTGTTTAGTAAGGTTTAAAAACATGTTCACGGCAGACTTTCTTTATGTGAGATATATTGCCGTATACATTGTGAGTTTATAGCCCAGGATTGCGCGAAAAAACAAGGTAGTATTGCTGCATGGGACCAGGTCAGTCAGAGTTCAGGAGCTCCTAACATGTCCAAGAGCATGATGGCCCTTGATTTCAAGCAAAAATGCGGTGGCAATGCCACGCTAAGAGTGAGTCATTGACCTCGAAGGAATGACAAGAACTGCTATACTGTCTTTGCATCCGGTTAGGTATAATGTTCTACGAAAGTTTAGAAAACGAATTTGCTCAACTTGTTCCTAGAGTTGTTTTCATATGGTTTATCATATTACTGAAAACAGTTTGCACGTCAAAACCCCATTCAAAAGGCATGGTCACCCACGTTACAGTTCATGATATCTCGAAGCCAAATACGGCAACCATGCAGAGTGATAAATTCTCAACTATAAGGGACGCTTTTGCGAGCTGCTCATATATTTCAAGCACAGAAGTGAGGGTTAAAATTTAAAGCGGAGAAAACGCACGGTTATTATCATGATGATGTTAGAAAAATGGAATCTTATCTTTTTGGCACGCACCGTAGCAGCTAATAATATGGACCTTTCATTCAGTCACGTCCGACCATCTTATGTTCATACGGTACCTCTTTACACCGCGGGTCATCAGACAACTACTATGATATTCGAAAGCAAGTACGGTGCAGGACGTACAGTCCACTCGAGCGATGTATACCCAGGCACAGTGCTTCATGTGTACAACGCCGGTAGCTGTTAGCTAGCTCTTGCTCTTGTTGTTCAGGCCTGTGTGATTAGTTCAAGAAACTCAGTTTCTGCTGTGATAATCAATGCAAAGCTGTTTACAGGCAGTCGAATTGCCTGATAATATCCCTGCACGTGTCATGATACACACATTAGGTACTGGTTTGGATGGCATGCATTGCCAATTGTACTCACGGGAGGCAGGGTGGTTACCTGCCTGATGGTAAAAAGGTCGCCTCGATTCAGTGTCTTCTGTTGGAAGCTGATATGCGCTACAAAAAGGTGTTTCAGAGAAGACTGTAATTTTCAAAAAGAGGCATTCTGGGGTAAAAATATTTCTTTGCGGCATACAGTTGCCAGTGCTGGCGGAAACGAGAAAGCTAGTGGAGTTTCTAAAGGAGTAAGCTAGTTAATTACTTTCAGATAATTAACTTTTTTCGCTAGCACAGGTAGGCAACTGGTTGCAAACACAGGTTTCAAGCCGGTCGCTAGTAATAGCCATATCAGTTTTTGGAATTTAGAAAATGCGACTATCCTCGGTACTGTGGCTCAATAAAACACAGCTACATCGTGCAAACTATACATGCGATTTCAAAGAGCGTGCAGGCAAGCCAAACTTTCCAGTACACGCCAATGAGCCCAATTTTGTCAAGCCACAGCACCAAAGGTAAATTTGTTTTTAACATTCTAAAAACTGATATGGCTAGTATTCACGATCAGCGACGAAACCTATTGTTTCCTGCCCTGCGCTGTGCTCGAACTTCTGCGAAACAGATGAAGCTAGTAATTGAAACTAAGCGCCTAACTATAATACTTTAGAGCTTCATCATTAAAAATTAGTTAGCCACCATACTACGACTCACCGGTTTTCTGGTGTTCCCCAAAACTGTTAACACTATACTGCAAAAGCAAGATTTATGCCCCCAAGAACCTATTTTTGAGAATCATTAAAACGGCGGAGACAGCCAGCTCTGAGCAGCAAGGCGCTGGGTCCACCGCTCATTTTAGTTTTGAGCGCAGCGCAACTTTTTAGTGTTGCGCTATGCTTCAATTTTCTTTGTTTTTTTTTCGAATGGCCGGCTCTTTGCATTGGTTCATGCAAGTGGAAAGAAGTGGGATGCGGAAATACTTAGCTGGAACGGAGTTTAGTGCGAGGATCAAATATCCTATGTGGTGCATCTGAAGAGAGGTTGGTGTCCCTTCTGCTAATTTTATTATTTCTGGCAGTAATTTCTATTTCAATCCGCGAAATTTTTCGGAAATATAGTGTATTGCAACTGCTCTTCAAAGGTAATTTTTCCATGCATGCATGACGTACAAACGCGGTTATATCAGCCACTTCAGGTTGCGGTCGCTTTTAAAGGACAATTTCACCACTCTCCTCTAAAATCTACCACCGCGAACGTCTCGCCGAAGGCGCTCTGCCTTAGCATCCTCCTCATCGGCAGGAACTTCGTCGCTGAAGTACACTGCTCCCACCTCCCATACCACATACTCACTCAGCGGCAAACACAGCAGGCAGACATCCTACTACGTACGGCTGTCACCTCTGCCCTACGTCTTCCACGGACGGTTAGCACGAAACGTCTCCTGGTCACTGGTACCCACAATACAGTGATCTAATTAATAGACGCTCAACGCACCAACCAATTAGTCCGCTTGAGTCGCACGGAAACAGGACAATGCCTACTGAGACAGCTACGTCTCAATCCACCCATTCCCACCGCAAAGAGTCCTACACCTTACATGATTTCTCTGCGCACTCAGGATCACATATATCAGAAGCCTCTACCGCGCAATATGAGCGCTAGTCTCCATCAGGGTAGGCGGCAGGCACGAGCGAGCTATTACGCGAAAACATACAGCAACCGCTCCGATATCCTTTATGTCGACGCGGCAGAAAATTCTAAACCAGGATATTTCACGGCAGTCGCAGCCTATGAAGACGGCACAGTGGGGGCGGCCGCCACTATCCGGACTAATTCGCCTGCAGAAGCGGAGGGAGCCGCCATCGCACTAGCTCTCGCCCACTCCACCATTGACAAAAACGTAACCGAAATTTGCATACTCCCAGGCAGCCTACCGCCATTACCTAAAGGGCGTGGCGACGCCGGCAGCACTCCGTATTCTTGCCACAGTCATCTCTCTCGACCGAACGGTTACTCTGTCGTGGGTCCCTGAGCATGCCTCGATCCCCGGTAATGAGCGCGTTCACGCGCTGGCCCGAGAACTCTCCTCCCGGACCCCGGATGATCAGGCACCCAACCCTGCGCAAGAAGCCCCATCGGTCCTCTCTACATATCACCAAATCACCACATTTTACAAACTCAGCCGCATGAAACTGCCACCACCCGACAATACCTTGTCGATCTCATCCAGCGCCACATGGCGACAATTGCAGACAGGCTGTTTTATTTCCCCCCACCGTCTCTCATGCTTTCACCCCACCTTTCCTCCTGAATGTACCACCTGTGGCGTGCCCAGATCCACACTTTTCCACTACCTTTGGGAATGTCCTTCCCCAAAGGCAGTACCCCCCCCTCCCCAATCTCACCCATTCTTCCTGGAAGGCTGCTTTACAGACCGCTCAGCCCGCCGGCCAGAAATGGCTGGTGGATCGGGCTTCACGTGAAGCACAAGCCCGTAAACTCCTGGGCCAGTAGGGGACCACTCTGGAAGATTTTTTGTGTATGTGTTTAATAAAGTTGTTTCCATCCATCCATCCATCCTTCCTAATACCCTCTTGTGCGAAGCACGAAGTTAGCCTCAGTCGTATTTTGGAAACTGTTCGTGGTTACGCGACCCTGTTTTTTCGCCGAACACTTGCGCCGCATTCAGGATGGCGATATGACCTTGGTTTGATTGGTTTCGTTTCCCAAAGCGACACAGGCTGCGACGGACACCCTAGTAGAGGACTTCAGAAATTTTGGCCAACTGGTGTTGTTTAACCTGCTCTGACATCGCACAGCCCAGGGGCCTCAAACATTTCGCCCCCATCGAAGTGCGACAGCCGCGGCCGGGATCGAATCCACCTCTTCCGGGTCAGCAGCCGAGAACCATAACCGCTGAGCCACCGCGTTGGTTTCGGCGACATGATATGAGATAGCCTGTTGAGGGCGGCACGCGTTGATGAAGCCAACGTGTCGCTCCAACTGCCAGTAATCTTGCCGGCGCTAGCGTGACGACTCCATCCCTCATGTTCGCGTTGTTCTGTAACACGCAAATTGCTATTCTTCGAGCCCGCACGGAAACACAACTACACAGAGGGCTTGCTAGGATTGATTGCGGGTGCGACTCGACCACGCACATGAAGTTTACCTCTATCTGTGAGATGTGTTTTACTGGGGGAAAATGATCAGGAATTAACATTATTTAACAAGGATGACTCTTTGCACAGAGAGATTCAAGGAGAAAAATGATTATTACGACCACTTACTGAGGCCTTCTAGATGTATTGCCACATCAGGGCAATATCTGGTGCGTGGCCGAATCTACCCGTGCAAAGAGTTAAAAAGGCTGGGCATTTTTCACTGCATAATGTGATGAGATGCAAACACGAGCTCCACCGAACTGAAGTGTCCGGATTACAACTCTGATGTCACGCGCAATGCTGCACGAAGGGCGATTACAGGGTTTGCGACTTCGCAAAGTCATACTCTCTGCGTTCTCAGAGATGACATGAAGTCACTCAATCACTCCCAACACTTTTGTGCTGCTCACGGAACCTTATCACATTGTCTGAAATTGGTATCCGTAATTTATTTAATAATTTGTGTTTGTTACCGAGATAGTGCTGAAGCTCCCGTTCTGCTAAAACTCCTGTGCCGTCTGTGGTGTCGGTGTCGTCATGACGGAAAAATGGAGATGGCGCACAACCGTGCTAGGTCGCGCAACTTTGTAAGGTCATCCAAGCCTGCTCACAATGGAATGTGCCAACATAAATAACGGGATGTGGGCAAAGTGCGCACCGTTGAAGGCGGCGGTTAAATTAATGACAGAACGCGTCATGTTCCTCGTAGAGAACAATTTGAGTCCCCAGCCCCACCAGTGGCTTTGTTTGAAAAAGCCACTACCCGGGTAAGTGGCGATTCTATTACCGCTCCACCACGGCGCCAGGAGTGGTATGAGGGCTCCCAGCGATCTATGAAAGTAAAGTAGAGATTGGTCAATTAAGCGCAGATAGGCAATAAACCAATAATGCTATGGCGTTGTACCCCTAAGGCGGATATTAAGTGCCCCTTGCATGTTTTTATCGCATCTTAGTGTTCAAATATGCTGCATAAACCAAAAAACTAGATGTCTCATGAAAAGAAACTCGTCATCAACAGTGGTCAAAAATGTCTAACCAGAACATGTGCCCGGTGTGGGCAGAGCTCGGAAGTTTTTTCTTTCGAATTTAAACACCCACATTATGTAGGCTCCGTTAGAATTCAATTTTTGGAGAGACTAGAAGCAAGGGCTACTATAGGGTTAAAATAAAAAGCAACACAACACCTATGAAATAAACAGCATACAAAATGTTTGGTTTTGTACTGAACAGCACTAAAATTTGAAATTTGCCTTCTGTAAAGCAGCGACATATGAGGCAAAAAGTTAGCAGGAAGCTATGATTTTTTCGGACGACTCATTGCAATTGTAAGTTTGTTAGGCTCCACAAGTGGTCATGAGTGCTTCCAAAACTTTTTTACATTATTGTACGTGTTATTTCTCTTCTAGATAATTGGTCTTCAAATACTACTTAAACTCAAGCCAAGCTAATGTACCTCGTTTAGACATATGAGCACCACTACGAGTATAACATAAGTAGTATCGAAAACGCACAATTATTTCAGAGGTAAAATTACATGAAATTTTTTCCTCATTGCGAAAGTAGAATTCATCAGCCGAAGCTCTTCATAATATTTGCTAGAGCGTGCTTAGCGAGTCGTCGAGAGGGTGGTATAGTCATGGCGCAAAGCTGAGAAGAAAAACGAGCATGAAAATGTAAAATATTTATCATTTCCACAAGATTTGTGAAATAGGGCTTTATGTGGCAGAAAACTTGGGGGGGGGGGGGGGAGCATTATCGGTTAACTGTCTTTTCTTTATTTTAATAAGCACCAGAAGAGGCATGGTTCAGAGAGATGTTGTTAGGGTAGTTTATTTATTTGTCGCGTTATGGACCACAAGCAATTGCATAAATCGAAGCCGGTCACAGGGATGACAAAGAAATTCTGTTTCATATAGTCAATCACTAGATCACATTGCTTACTACACAAGCGAATGCATATATATGTACACAACTGAGGTGATGGCTGAGTTGTTAGGGCGAACTACAACTGAGCCGGAGGCCTCGGGCGTACTCCTGGTCGCTGGTGACTGGATCGCATGTGGATGCACGCAGAGCTTCTGTCATTTAGGTGGTCTTGTGATTGCAACGCCTGCATAAGTTCTATCTTTAATACTGACCGGGCCGACAACACTGCATAATATGAATTACTATTGTTCATTCTGTGGTCTTTTCATTCTATCTGAAAGGACAGTCTGAGTAAGATTAAACAGTTCGCACTAATGAATAACTTTCGTAGGAGCCGTAGATTACCTCTTGTATCTGTTTTCATCTGGCAGTAAAGGGCCCATAATGGGGGCCGCACAATAAAACCCATAATGGGGGCCGCACAAGTTTCCATCCACATAAAGCACTATTTCACAAGTGTTGTGGAAATTATAAATATTTTATGTTTTCACACCTGTTTTTCTTTTCAGCTTTGCGCCATGGCTACGGCACCCTCTCGACGAGTCACGAAGCATAGTCTAGCGTATATTACGAAGATAACCGGCTGATCAATTTTACTTTCGCACCTTTTAGATAATTGTGCGGTTTCGATACTTAGTTTCTACTCGTAGTGGTAATCGTCTGTCTAAAGTAGGTACATTAGCTTGGCTTCGGCTTATGCAGTATTTGAAGACCAATTATCTCGAAGAGAAATAACACGTACAATAATTTTAAAAAGTGTTGGAAGCACTCATGACACGCGGTGAATGCATGGTCGCATAATCTAAAGAAAATAGCAGGCAGATATGATGTCCGCATGTGTTCTCGGCACCGTGTAAGTTGTCTAGGGTGTGCGCCATGATGAATAGTGAAGGTAGGCGACAAGAGTGCAGAGTAAGCCACAACACCATGTACACATAATGCGCCTCTGAAGTCGTTTATCAAGTTCTCTTATCTTGTGGCCAGATGTACGCACATCGGCCAAAAAGGGCGTTACTTTAATGAAAGGGCGAGTGCGCATGAGCGCAATTCGTCAAGTAAATCAGGAAGAAATATGGCCATTCACTGCGTGAAGTGCGTAAAACGCGACTGTGGGGGGTTTTAAAAGATGCTGAATTCCTTTCAAAAGCCGGAGGAAAGACAGAAAGAGAAATAATTAAGGCCTTTCTTATTGCTAAGAGTGCAGATCGATGTGTGAGAACGCTGTCAATTCACCTGTCTGATAAAGAAATCGAGTTTCTAGAAGGGAGAAATGCATACCATCATGGTTAGATGTTCGCCTTCCTCTTAGTCCTGTAGGGTTCATGCGTCACTCTGTTAGCTTTCTCTGTTTAGGTTCTCACTTTACACTACTTTCATGTTTTAGATGGCTTATGTTCATTGAGGAATGAGATTATCAATATTTTTAGCTCCAATTTATTTTTTAGCTCCAATTTAGTGGCCTCATAGTTGTTTTTCCGCGTTCCTGTTGGTCTCGCATTTTTGCTGAGGTTTTAGTGATCTCTCCTTTGCCTTTTACCATGTTTATGTCTTCATTTTGTTGTTATTATCTATGCTTCTTGGCGTGTTCGACATGTCGTGGACAAGGCACGTGGCTCGCGATCTTCGTCTTATTTGAGGTAAAATTTGCGCGTGTTTCTGATTCACTTGTGTGCTTCTAAGGCGCCTGACCATTATCATTGATTGTTTGGGACATTTAGAGGAGATAAGCGCACGTGTTTTAAATGTTACGGATTGTTTGGGGTGTGTTGATGGTATCCACAGAGGGTATAAAAAGACTGCGGCAATGTTTTCGAATAAAAGTTGAAAGTCTGCGCTTGTGTGTGTTACTGTGTTCTTGCTCGGTCCTTGTTTTGTTCGCGAAGTTTTAAATATGAACGATTCAGACCAACTAGCTCTGCAGAAGATACTTTTGAACTGCAATTCAGGTTGGCACATTCCATGGGGCGCACGCTGTAATGAACTTACAAGGCTGCGCGCCCTAGCACGCTTGTGCGTCATCTGCTATTTTCATCATGACGACACCGACACCACTGATGACACCGGAGTTTCAGCAGAACGGGAGCCCCAGCACTACCGCGTTAACAAACACACATTAATAAATAAAATATGGACAGCAATCTGACACAATTTGATATTGTTTCGTGAGCAGCTCAAAAGTGTTGGGAGTGATTGATTGACTTCATGTCATCTCTGAGAACGCATACAGTATGACCCTGCGAAGCCGCAAACCCTTGAATCGGCCTTCGTGCAGCATTGGGCGTTACCCCAGACTTGTAATCTAGACATTTCAGTCCTACGGAGCTCGTATTTGGATCTCCCCACAATATGCAGCGAATAATCCCCAGCCTTTCTAACTCTTTACACGGGTAGATGCGGCCACGCAGCAGACATTGCCTTGATGTGGCAGTACATCTCGGAGTTCTCAGTATGTCGTCGTAATAATCATTTTTCTCCTTGAATATCTGAGTGCAAAGAGTCATTCTTGTTAAATAATGTTAATTCCTGATCATTTTTCTCCAGTAAAACACGCCTCAGAGATTAGAGGCAAATTTCCGGTCCGTGGTCGAATCACCCCCGCAAGCAAACGTAGCGAGCCCTTTGTGTAGTTGTGCTTACGTGCGGATCGAAGAATAGCAGTTTGAGTGCTACAGAACAGCGCGAACATGAGGGGGAGTCGTCACGCTGGCGCCGGCAAGATGAGTGACAGCCGTAGCGAAACACTGTCTTCAGCAACGTGGGCCGCCCTCAGCTGGACATATATCTTGTCACCCATGCCACTGTGGTGGCTCGGTGGTTATGGATCTGGGCTGCTGAACCGGGAGACGCAAGTTCGATCCCGGCCGCGGCTGTCGCACTTTTATGGAGGCGAAATGCTTGAGGACCGAAATTTCTAAAGCCCTCTACTAGGGCGTCCCACACAGGCTGAGTTGCCTTGGGATGTTAAACCGATGAACCACGCCAATGAAACCAATATCTTCTCGACATCCTGAATGCGGCGCAAGTGTTCGGCGAAAAAGAAAGATCGCGTAACAGCCAAGACGACAGGAAAATATGACTGAGGCTAGCTGTGTGTTTCGCGCAAGGGGGTATCAGGAAAGAAATGGACTTAAGCGACGAAGATCCTGCTGGTGAGGAGGAGGATGAAACAGAGAGCCTTCGGAGAGACGCTCTCGGTAGTCGATTGTAGAGGAGGTGGAGAATCTTTCCTTTACATGCGCACGCATCCTTCAGAAGCTGATAAGACCGCTGTTGTACGTACGTCATGCATGGAAAATTACTTTTGAAAAGCAGTTGAAATGCATTTTTTTCGAAGAATTGCGTGCAAGCAAATAGCAATTACTGTCAGAAATAATGGAGAAATTAATAAAAGAAACACCAACCTCTCTTCGGGGTCACTACACAGGATATTTGATCCTCGCGCTAAACTCCGTTCCAGCTAAGTATTTCCGCATCCCTCTTCATTCCCCTAGCGTGAGCCAATGCAAAGAGCCGGCAATGCGAACAAAACAAAGAAAACTGAAGCATAGCGCAACGCTCGTAAGTTTCGATGCGCTCAAAGCTAAAACGAATGGTGAAGCCAACGCGTTGCTACTCGGAGCTAGCTGTCTCCACCATTTGAATAATTCTCAAAGATAGGTTCTTGGTGGTAAAAATCTTGCTTTTGCAGCGTAGTATTACCAGTTTTGACGAACACCCAAAAAGCGGAGAGCCGTAGTAAGGTGCCTAAATATTTTTCAATGATGATGTTTTAAACTCTTAGAGTAAGGCGCCTAGTTGTAATTACTGGCTGTGTTTGTTTTGCAAACGTTGGAGCACAGCGCACGATACAGAACAATGAGTTTTGTAGCCGGCCGTTGGTGAAATGTTTAGGAGAATCCCCCATAGCGTTCTAAAAACTATATGAGTTCTTAGAACGCTGAACACGAGATTACCTTTGTGCTGTGGCTTTAAAAAATTTGGCTATTTTTATAATTTGCGTGCACTGGAAGATTGGCTTGCCTGCACGCTGCTCGAAGACGCATGTATTTTCGCGCGATGTAGCCGTATTTTATCGAGCCACAGTGCCAAGGATAATCGCGTCTTCGAAATTCTCAGAACTGATATGGCTATCACTAATTACCGGCTTCAAACCTCTATTTGCAACCAGTTGAATACCTGTGATAATTAAAAATTTAATTATCTGAAATTTGTTAAACAACTTACTTCTAAAGAAATTCCACCGGCTTTCCGGTGTCCACCAGCACTGGTAACTCTATTCCGCAAAGCAATATTTTTGACGAAACCTATTTTTGAAAATTAATGTCTTCTCTGAAACACCCGTTGTAGCTCTTATCGGCTTCCCACGGAAAACACAAAATTGATGGGACCTTTTTAGCATAGGGCAGGTAAAAACCCTGTCTCGCGATCCATACAATTGAAACCAATACTGATTGTGAGTATCGCCGCACGTGCAGGGATATCATTACGCATTTCTAGCCGCCTGGAAGCAGCTTTGCATTTATTATCACAGCAGGAACTGAGTTTCTTGAACGAATCACACAGGCGTGATCTGCAAGAGCTAGCTAAATGCAACCGGCGTTGCAAACATGAAGCCCTATGCCTGGGTATACATAGCTGGAGTGGACTATACGTCATGCGCCGTAATTGCTTTTTAATATCATAGCTTGTGTAAACAAAATAGTTCTCTGATGACCCCCGGCGTAAAGAGGTACCTCAAGAACAGAAGGTGGTCGGACGTGACTGAATGAAAGGTCCATGCTATTAGCTGCTACGATGCGGCCAGAAAGACAAGATGCCATTTTTTTCTAACATCATCATTGTAATAACAGTGCGTTTTCTCGGCTTAGATCTTAACCCTCACTTCAATGCTTGAAGTATATGACCAGCTTTCAAAAGCTTTCCTTATAGATGACAATTGGTTTCCGTACTTGGCTTCGAGATATCATGAACTGTAACGTGGGTGATCATGCCTCTCGCAGGGGGTTCTGGCGAGTGAAGAGATTTGAGTAATATGATGAACCAGGTAAAAGCTACTCTGGAAACAAGTTGAGGAAAGACCTTTTCTAAACTTGCATAAAAAATCATACCTAATCGGACGCAATGTCCGTATGTGATAAGAGTTCTTGACGTTGCCTCGAGGTCAATGACTCACTCTTAGGGTGGCATCGTCACCGGATGTTTGTTCGAAATCGAGGGCCAATATACTCTTGTCAATGTTACCGCTGCTGAACTCTGACTGACCTGACCCCATGCAGCACTACTACCTTGTTTTTTCGCGCTATTCTGGGCTATAAACTCACAAAGTGCACCGCAATATATCTCACACACAAAAAAAAACGTTTAGCGTCAACATGTATTTAAAGCTTACTAAACGCTATGCAGGATGTTCCTTGTGACGTACTTCTACCATCTAATGTGTCTAGCTTACCCAACATGCACATAGCCAGAACACAGCTGTAAAAACAGGCTAAACTTAACGCCGGATGTGCGTTGTGGTTTATGGGGGTTTAACGTCCCCAAGCAACTCAGGCTATCAGGGACACCGTAGTGAAGGGCACCGGAAACTTCGACAACCTGGGGTTCTTTAACGTAGCGTAACATCGCTCCATACACGGGCCCCTAGAATCGAGGAGGACTCTGCACGAAATGTTAGAAAATATTTTTTGAAGCAAATTCCAAAACCATGAAAACATCATCCATAATTATGTGACTGAATACTTATCTGAAAACCCACTTACTGCGGTCTCTGCTATGGGCGCTATATGCCTTACTAAAAAGCCCTATTTCCTGTCTTCTACCTGAAGATTGCTTGGCTTTGGCCTCACTGCCATCAGTGGGCAAAGTGCAGGAAGAGAAGTTTTGAAAATTATTTGTGGTTCTGTTCTAATAAACAACAAACTTCAGGGAAGGCAGGCAGGCATAGCCAGCTTGCCATTTGTATGGTTTTGATGTGTGGATCACTGATAACATACGGTTGCAAATGGTGCATATTGGCGATGCTTGTATCGAAAAACGTAACATTCCTATAAATTGCCTAATTTACGCACTGAAAGATGCTGTGTTGTGGTGTTGCCCCCATCAACAATTAGAAAGCAGGCATATCGTGTCTTGCTTTAACAAGTTCTAACAGCCGAGTATAAAACCCGAAAGATTGGTGTAGCAGTCATTGAAAAATATCTATCAAAAATCAAACTCCTGAAATAAATTGCAAATTAAGAAATAAACCTCCGAACTATCCGGAAATGTAAGCACAAATTTAAAATCCGGCGCATAATCTATGAAGGTCCTGAAAATGAGAACTGACCACTGGGCAACTCTGACTTCAGGGAAGATTTTAAAGGCAAGCAAAACTAATCACGGGTGGTCAGAGCCAGTTACTCGGAGAAGAATGTGTTAGCATATAGGCTCGACTCTTGGTGCCTTCTATCCACGGTGACGGAATCTATCACGTGTGCCGCGGATTTCTGGCGTCCTATGTGCGCAGCTGCGCAAGCTAGTACCACAGCACAGGAGGCTTGCATTTGAACATATGGAGAGGAAGCAGGTTTGGCGTAATTTTAAATTCTCTGAAATCATTTTTGACACTGCATAAGTTGCTCAAATCAGATGTCAAGTTTGATCAAGCGGTTTATCAGCTGTTATTCCAACTTGCCACGTTCCCATACTTGGGCTCGCGCACTAAATAGCCTGCATTTGTAAGCGTTCGCGCAAACTGCTGGCGCATGGTTGAGCGCCAATGAACGTGAAGTTTTCCAAAGCGCCGTAAAATCTGGCAATTGAATAAAAATGCCAGCAGGGCTCTGACAATGGCGCATTGAGAAAACATATTTAAACAGACGCCGATAGAATCAGGTTTCTTCCAGCGAAAGACGATGTTAGTATACCAATATCGATATATGGTAATAATGTTGGGCCTTCGCAGCATTTAGCAATCCAGAATTAACCAGAAAATCTAGAGTTCGCAATCTAGAGATGCCCATAAAGAGGCGGGCTCCGTCCCGTAAAAGCAGTGCGCTTTGGAGAGATTCAGATTGTCGTGTGTGATCCGCGGAGTCGAACCTCCGCCGTCTTTAGTTCACATCCAAGGTGCAACTTTCCTGATCTTGAACCAAGCCTGAACAATTATTTCGCTCTTCCTTCCTCTTTATTGTTTTTGCACGTCTACTCTGGCATATTTATTCACTTTTGCATCCTCCCGTTTCCTTGCGTGAAACTATTTATAATTTATTAGTCTGTAAATATAATTAATTGTAAGGAGGTCCCAGGACAGTCACTGACCACGGGACCTACTTCTATATAAATATGTACACCCTGTATTTTCTTTTTTATAACTGCAAGCTGATTCTGACTCCGATTCTGAATTATTCCTCTCTGTTCAGAACTGATGCTTTGTGCCTCAGTGTTTTGTTATTTCTGAGCCGTAAATTTTCGTCTTGTATACATGCTGTATGTTTATGGTTCCTCTATACTTTATGCAGCTCTTTTTATGTGTGCAAACCGCAGTGCACCGAATTCTAAGTTTTGATGGACACTGTGTGTAGGCTGACTGCCCCAATGAAATAAATGTGTTTTAGTACTCTCTAGTGGGAAGACGGGTCACAGTTGAGGCGGTCTACGCCTTACCCTCCCCAAGGGCGAACTTTTTGACAGCGTGGATATTGTGTACACTAGGGCATTTCTTGAAAGTAGCTGACTAACAGTGTGACATTTTTTTTCTTCCAGTATTTACTTTGCTGGCATCTCTTGCCTTTTTTCTTTGACCTCCAGCTTTTTCGCGTTGTTTTTTGCAATCAGACAGTTCAACAACACGTCTCACTTCCGTCGCTTTCACAATGGGCGCACAGCAGCTGACGCGTCTATGTTTAGCAGCTCAGTCAGGTCTGTTCCCGTTTAGTCACCCCTGCTATTTCCGTCGCGTCAATGTGGCTCACAGAGAGAGAGCTGCTATAAATATACGGCCGATCGGCGTATGGGAAGAGGACTGCAAGGTTGGCTTTCACACTTTTCAGTGCTATCTCTGTGGTCAGTTATCTTCAAATACAAGATTCGAAGAAAGGTGAGAAACCGGCAGTCGCACTAGAAAATTTAAACTTAAAGTAGAGCATGAAAACTTAAAGTAGAGCATGAAAACATCAATATTTTAAGGTTTCTGGTTTCTACCTCAGACACCTGCTAGGTGCAAATTGGGTGCTCTAACTTTGTAAACGATGTACACAAAAGTGCCGGCGTCGGCACTATGAAGAGAAGACGATAATGGCCAAGGATATTCAATTTTCTGATTTGAGGGGCGGATTGTTTTATTTTTAATGATGCTGTGTGTAAGTTGCTTGATATTAGTTTGTGTGCATATATTTATTCCCGGCTGCCTTCAAAGCGGGTCACGAAATTTTTTGGGGCATGAAAACTGCTTAATGTGATCGTTTGCCTTCGTCGGTATCAAGAATTACCAGTGGCTATTGGAATTTCAAAATTTTGTGAAAGCATGTTATTGATAACTGACGACTATATCTCGGAAAGTGGTAATATCAGCAATAACCTTCCAGTATGAGTGTCTGCTCGAAAAGTCAATATGTTGATATATGCATTGTGCAAGTTACTACTTAGATCATTATTTTTTCTGCGATACGCTAGCCCAAAGAAGAAGATGAAGGGTTTTGAGTAGCGTCGCAATTGTGCTTTCAGGAATCGCGCGGCATTGGATGAGTGTACCACTCCGCTAACTAGCAGTGCCGTAAAATGACAACGCTGGATTCGCACTGGCAAAACATGCGTTTGTTTGGGCCAGAGATGCTGTTGTTACGCAAATATGACATTTTATACTCAAAATCACGATACCATAAAGGAATAGAGGCAAAAAATAGAAGTTTGCTGCTATGAATAGGGTACCGCATTCCGATAGCAAAGACACTACTCTCACCGAAAGCAGAGCTTTCTTCAGGTTGAAAAGCCCGAAGAACGAAATAGAGATATCGGCTTTACCGGACGATATTACAAGTGAAATGCGGGCGTCGAGACAGTTTTTCTACAGCAGGTCCAGTAAGTCATGCTAAAGCTGCATTGAGATAATAACGGCGGGAAGATGCACATGTCGGTATGGATCCAGTGCTTTTGAATGTGCTGGCCGATAGATTCTGAATAAAAATTCCCGACAGTAAACGACAGTAAATGTGTCTCTTGCTGCGGATTAAATGTCAGGCAGGCAGAGGCAGCCAGACGATTCGTTTTTATTCAGCGAAATATTGAAATACAAGTGTTTCCTCGATCCCTTTAATATATCCAGTGGATCTTGGGCTTTTGATTATAATAGTTTCGCCTATTTTTTTTAGGGATTGCCTAGCGCCAGCCGCAGCCTACAACTATGTCTTCAGTTCGTGCAATTGTGCTGGTGGCGCTGGTGATATTCGGTATGTATGAAATTTTTAAAACTACCCTTCCAAATGGGACAAAATCATTAGCGTCAGCCGAAGGAATACTTGAGGGCAGGCTACGCGGACTATTTGGTTAATATTTTGGGAATTTTGAGACCCCTCTATTATGCTGCTGGAGTGTTATATAGAGAGATAAATGTAAAATTTTGGCGTCGCAGAGTGCATTCTTAGAGAGGAATAATTAATAATGTGACCGATTTTTTTATTTTCTTCTTCCTTCTTTTTTCGACTTTCAAACATTGCATTTCTATTACCCCCAGATATTTCACTTTTGTTCTCTCACAATATTAATTATATTTCTCTTCCTATTTATGAAAGTATTCCTTAATCATTTTACTAGAACTGATACAGTCTTCCCTTGATTGTCTCCAATGCTGATAAGTGAATTTCTTTTGCTTTCACCTTGACACCCACAGGTTTTGAAAAGCTCACTAAGTCCTCTTTTATATCCAGATGTAGAGCTTTACAGTCAGCTGGAACATTTTAAGGTTTCTAACATTGCTTCCTTACGCGAAACAAATATATGTTTTTGATCATAGGTACTACCAGTTTTTGATTTTTCATGCAGAATTTAAGTACACAATGTGCGCTTTGCAACTCTGTATTCGCATTGTTTTTTTTATTTTTGAGCTGCCACTTCATTGTTAGAGTTAACAGTTTGATTTCGCGGATTTTCTTTCCCATGTTCTTTATGATTTCCAATTCTGTCCTTTCGCCTTTTTATTTCCTTCTAAGCTTTCTCTTACTTTTCCTTCACGATGTATTCAGGCTCCTGCTCTACAAGAAGGCTTTAGCTCTACGGGTCTTTACAATTTTTTTTTCTCAGGCGCTTCCCAAAGGATATTTTTCTACATACTTCTCGTGTCTGAAAACACTACCTAGACATATAAGCTTGTGTAGCTTCGGTTGTTGTCATTCCATGGGCCCCAAGAGGTTATTTGGCATCGTTCTTTAGTTAAGCTCTCATGTCTGTAGCACAGTGGATGTCAGGCGCAGTACCCATTTAGAAAAAAATTCCACAGAGAAAATTCTACCGCTGCAGAGTCCTCAGACCACTTCACGTCCACTCTATATTCACAATAGTGTGTGATACATTAAGGATCCGTTTTCTTTCGTTTAATCTGGATGCGTTCCTCGCGGGTTTCAACTATTATCTTTCTTCATGATTTCACACCACGAAATATTCGCACTTTCCAGTGCACCATATACCGGTATTTATACTATAACAGCTGTGCTCCCATTTTTATCACAATTGCGGATTTTCAAGGAAGGATTCGGAATACAATATTGGCGGCTCGCGTTTCACAGATATCCGGGAGCAGATGTAGCTCATATACGTCATTATTCAAGTGAATTAACCTCAGGTGACAATGGGCTGTTTTTGGTTCAGCTTCTTATTAATCAAGCTGTGCTAAAGGTAAAATGTCTTTATTCCGAGCTATGTACTTATTATGAATATTGAGTGCAAGGGGCACCCCTGTCCTGACTCTTTCCGTGGCTTCATCTACTAAGCCTTTTTGAAGCCAATAATGTTGTATATAAATCTTACGAGCAATATTGGGTCCCAAGCAAACCGCTCTTCCGTGGGAAAGTCATGGTGCTATTGAGCGGTGAAGTTATTGTACGCGCCTTTTTTAGGGAAGGAAGTCCAACGTCGTAACTATTTACTTAGAGTGTTTTAGCACACAGAGGTTATCCTCCCAATGTCTCATCTGCCTAAAACCATATTACAGTTCCTCCAGTATTTCGTTTCTCTTGGCATTGTTTCAAGCTTTGGTTCGACAGCCTGTATCGAAAGCCTATATATCATTAAAGTTACTGCAATCGGACTGTAGCGATATATTGCGTTTGGATGCTTTGCCTCTGCATACCCACCTCAGCCTAATGGGCAACCAATCTTCTGATACCTACTTACTTTGAAAGTCGTGCTCCTGTGAAAAATTCGTCCTGGTCCGGGGTTCGAACCCGGGACCAACGCTTCACCGGAGCAGTCGCTCTACGAACTGAGCTAACTGGGACGGCAATTTTCCTTTAACTGCGAAGTTTCTGTGAAAGCTCTTTAGCTTTCCTTTATAGCCGTATGGCTGCGCTTGTGTGGACGTCAATGAGTAATTACTCCCTTGTTACAAAATCTACTCCACCTTGGGGGATTCTCCTAAACATTTGACCAGAACAGAATTGATCTTGCTTAGCCCTTAACACAAATCAATCACTTTTGTTGAATAAGTAACAAATAAACTTATAATAAAGTAGCGCATAAACAATTACATTCAGATTTTTTTTTTAATAATGAAACATTTTGCATTTTTAAAGCGATAGCGTAAAAGGCCCCGTTTTGCAAGAAACCCAGCGTCAGCGTGGTCGGCAAGGAGGTGGCGCCAAGTGATCAACCGAGGAGGCAAGTTGGCCACCTAGGTCACGTGACCTTGCTGCGTCATCACAACCCGCCCACCGCATAGTGCGCAAGCTGTCCATCGTGACACGTGACAGTCTTTAATGATTGGTCGCTCCGTAAGGCCTGCCACTTGGAGCACCTGCCATCGCACGGTAGTGGCTCATCGCTTAACTAACAGCTCAACACTGCACCATGATGTATAACTCCCAGCGATCTATCAATGTAACGTATAAAATGGCTTTGTGGATGTATGGGCCTTAGCTCATTAAGGCAGAGCTTTTTTTATTGCGAAGCAATACTACTTGCACTTTCAAGCCTTTGCCGTGCCGGTGCGGTGCCACCATTGACCTTTCGCATGACCGCTGTGTGACGTCACGCCGAAGAGCTGGGCGACCATCTCGCGCCGTCTGCGAGTAGTGGCGGTGCCACCACCGGCATGGCCGGGCTAGAGGGGTGACGCGCGCGCTCTTTCTTACGGCCTGCGCTTCGGGGCTAGTTCTCACCTTTCACCGCCGCCAGTTCGTGGCGCTGTTAGCCAACCCTCCCTGCCTAGGGTGCCTCGATGCGCGCGCGCGCGCAGTTCGGCTGACTGAACCAGACAGCCCCCGCGTTTGTGGAGACCGCAAAACAGGTGATATCTCTTTGCGCTAGCTTACATTCCCTTTATCATGGGCCTCCTGATAATGGGTGATTCCCTCGCCCCTTGTCCCGGAATTCATACGGCCGAAAAGCATTAAATTATGAAAATTTGGAAGAAACACTTCAACGCAAATGATGCGAATTACTCTTCGGTATACTCTTTATTGAGCAATGTCTGCTGTATTTCAAACATTGATTTCAGCAGTCTGGTACAAACTTCGATTAAATATAATCACTCAGAAGAGGCATTACTGCGTAAACAAGCAGTTCGTAGTGGGATATTTTTTTTCCAGAGATCCTGAGTTCATATGTGTCAAGGTCATAGTCTGATGAGCTTCCTGGACGGCTTGTGCACATATTTGGAGGGTTTGTCTTGTGCGTCGGTGATTTTGTTTGCGTTGTTGATGAGCAGTATTCGCATGAATTTTTCGGCAATTAAAGTCGCTGATCGCTTTCGTGGCTGTCGTCAACACACTCTGGGCAGCTTAGTACTGACGCGCGTTCGAGCTGAGGCTCGACGAGCAGTTGAAGAACTTCAAGCGTATTCGTTCTTGGCAAGTCGTTTGCCGCGCGCTCAAAAAAATTCACTACATTGTTTAAGAGTGCAAGAAACTCTGGCTTTGGGTAGCATAGCCCATTCCTGTCTTGGCCTTGCAACAGTGCATACAGAGGATCATCTTTTTTGCACGTTGTAACTAGCATTTCACAGGATCCGCAACCAAAATCTGTTATTAACTTAGCAATGTAGCCGCCAACGTATGACAAGCCCGAGTAAGTCACCGACCTTGGTGTAGAGGCTTGACATTTGCTTAGGTCTTCCAACTCATCGTGAAACTTTTCAGACAGTGTGGCAGCCACTTGTTCAGCATCAGTACCGGGCGTCTCGGTTTCGTTCGGGCATAATGACTTGGCCTTCACAATCCGATCAAGGGCAGCCGTAACGGCCCTGGCATCCAGTTGATCGTTGCTGCCGCACATTTGTCGGATTCTTCCAAAAAGTGCCTCAATTGGATCACTATTTAATTTCTTCGTCAGCACATAACTGACGCCTTTTTGCAGCAAGAAGCGTGCCGTTTCCACAGTGGACTGCGTTGTGAAGAGCAAGGCTTGAAATGTCTCTTCTGTGAGTGCGCCGTTGCCTGAAGCGATTGAACATGACTGCACATTCCTTATGTATACACTGAACTCGTTTTCTAGCCACAGCAGACGATGATCGTACGTATTACAGATCGGCGCCTTGTAGCCACTTCCTGCATAGGAAGTATCATGTATATCAAACCATTCCTTTATCGTTTTCATAAAACGAATGGTGGCACTTGCTTCTTTAAAATCACTCAGGACCCTATCTCCACGGCTATTCTCCTGCAGATGCTGTAGCGCCGCACAAACCTGCGGTGAGAACACTTGAATAGCACGCAGCACGTTTTGCTTCTCCAGGTTCGAAGGATACACATGTTTCCGTGTTAGGTTCCGAGCGAGTTTCATAGTCATCAGCTTCTGATACTCGTAAAACTTCTGAACGTATGTACCAGTAATAACATCACAGCCATCCATGAGCTGCCTTTCGAGGAACTGACTG
Organism: Amblyomma mixtum; assembly: GCF_055824585.1. Lineage (NCBI taxonomy): Eukaryota > Metazoa > Arthropoda > Arachnida > Ixodida > Ixodidae > Amblyomma > Amblyomma mixtum. The sequence continues at coordinate 186,619,793 of NC_143021.1, forward strand.
CGGATATTTTTTATGACGTGACACGGGTCAAAGCTAAGGAAGATGACCCGCTCGGGGTCATGCGGATGTGTCACAACCGTACGCAAACAGCCATTACCCATGTGCTTAAACATTGTGGTGTTCGCCGAGTAGTTATCGGTCACAATGCGAACTATGACAAATCCACACGACTCGACCGCGGCAATCACTTCCTTCGTCCATTGGTAAATGTCTTTTCCACTCAGCTGCTTCGTAAAATAATAAGAGCAGGGTATTTTATATTGGCTGTTAGTGCCACACAGAACAAAGCACAATACCCTGTTCGCTAAAATTCCCTGCGTGCTCGACGTGCTACAGTCGGGTCTGTCCTTAAGACCGAACACGGCATCTCCTTTGCGATCATAGATGCACTTTGGCTTTATGCTGGCTTCATCAATGATTAATGATGCCATATGCTGCCTGCTGCTCAGAAGTGACGCCTCATGAACAAGTCTTGCTCGCATAGCAGCACTCATTCCGGATGTGGTCGGACTTGGGCCCATGTATTTCTTGAGGGTGCATTTTGCTGGCAAATTCAGCAGCCTTGACTTTCGAGCATGATCGTAGCCCTTCGGTGAGAGAAATCGCCATATGATGCATTCTCGAATAACTTCTTCAGGATACGTCTGATGTTGCTTTCCGTATCGCTCTATTTGGTGCAGCAGGAATACCGCCTTTTTGTCTCCATTCTGGGAGTCCGCCACGATTCTTCTGATCGAAGCATGATGTTTGCTTTCGCGATAGAATGCAGTGCGTTGTTCTTCCATCGCGAGTTTTTCCACTAACTTCTGGCTCTTGGAACGGTGATATGAAATTTGAGAGCGAAGCTTTGAAATCATAGAAAGGTACCGGCTTGCTCGCTGGCCATCGTTGGTTGTGGTTTGCGTACTGACGCTTTGAGTGCGTTCGGTGAGGCAGTCCGGCAGATTGCATTCCACAGGCAGCGATTCAAGCTGCTCAGCTTTCCGTTTGGTTTGTTTGGGCGCAGGAACATCCCGAGCAGTAGGTTCTTGCGGGGCTTTTTCGCGGGAGGCGCCAGGTAGGTCGGATAGCCTTCGAAAACGGTGGGGACAGCACCAGGCAAAAGTTTTTTGATGCGGCACTCTGGAGCGTAGTCGGTCGATAGAAAATGCTGGCTACACACGACCGTAGACGGCGACTTATCGTTGATCGTAAAATCCTTCCTTGCAATGTTTCTTTGCCATTTGGCGCACAACTCTCCGTCACTTGGAAACTGATGAAATGACACGCCTGGGCATTTCCCAGAGCGCGAACGGCAGAATGGCACGCACCAGTACACCATGTGGATGCCGATCAGCCCACGTGCACCAATTTAACACGAAACACCCTGAAAAATTTAACGACACAATCAGCAATGGGTCGAGAAAATCAAACAAAATAAGTCCCAAAACCACTATACTTACTTGGTAGAACGTGGCAGCAGCGAATACGTGCACTGGTGTCCGGTGAACGTTTGCGGTATTTGCAAAACACGTGCGATGAACCCTGTCCGTCCGTTCTTTCCGGCCGGAGGCAAGGCGTCTACTGAGAAGATATTCGCATGTTTGCTGACGACTGCGTTGTTTATCGCACAGTTACTAACGCCTCCGACCCAACATACCTTCAAGATGACCTAAACCGCATACAGGAATGGTGCGACCGTTGGCTAATGGAACTGAACCCTCATAAATGTAAACGTTTGTCCTTCCACCGCCGCCGTAACCCGCTTGATTTCCCATATGTAGTCGCTAACGTTCACCTGCAGTCCGTTTCATCATACAAATACCTAGGCGTCACGCTGTGTAACAACTTACCATGGGCTACACACGTTACTAACGTCATTTCCTCGGCTAATAAAACTCTCGGATTCTTACGACGTCATCTTCGCCGCGCCCCACAACACGTAAAATTACTAGCATATAAATCTCTTGTCAGGTCAAAGTTAGATTACGCATCGCCAGTTTGGAACCCTCATCAAGTTTACCTTATCAATGCACTCGAGTCACTTCAAAACAGAGCAGCCAGATTCATTCATTCCTCCTATTCGTACGATATCAGTGTAACATCTTTAAAAGCGGAATCCAGTTTAGCGCCCCTTTCACTTCGTCTTCGTATTTCTAGCCTCTGCCTATACCATAAATTTTTCCATAGTTCGCTGCGCTGCGCTCCCTACATTGCCCCGCCAGCCGGCACATCCCACCACATTCGTCATCCTTTCCAAGTGTTTCGCCCCCGTGCCCGTACTGTTACCTGTGCCGCTTCTTTTTTTCACGTGTTTCTGTAGACTGGAACGACCTCTCCAATGACATCGCTACCATCTCATGCCCATCCACATTCGCCGAAGCTGTTACCAACCATTTTTCAACATAACACTTGTTCATGTGACTGTATGTACCCACCCCTTATGTAATACCCCCAGTGGGTCTTTAAGGTATTAAAATGAAATGAAATGAAATGAAATGAGGTAGGGTTGGGTCGCAGCGCCCCACGCGGCGAGCGGAGCAACGAGCCGTCAAGAATCCACCCAATTGTTCCCTCGCCGGGCGCGCAGGCCGTAAGGAAGAGCGCGCGTCACCCCTCTAGCCCGGCCATGCCACCGGCGGCCTAACTCCCGCGCTGTCCGCCAGGAGCGCAACAGGTGTTGTCGCGTCACGCCGAAGAGCTGGGCGACCATCTCGCGCCGTCTGCGAGTACTGGCGGTGCCACCACCGGCGGCCTAACTCCCGCGCTGTCCGCCAGGAGCGCAACAGGTGTTGTGGCGTCACGCCGAAGAGCTGGGCGACCATCTCGCGCCGTCTGCGAGTACTGGCGGTGCCACCACTGGCGGCCTAACTCCCGCGCTGTCCGCCAGGAGCGCAACAGGTGTTGTGGCGTCACGCCGAAGAGCTGGGCGACCATCTCGCGCCGTCTGCGAGTAGTGGCGGTGCCACCACCGGCGGCCTAACTCCGGCGCTGTCCGCCAGGAGCGCAACAGGTGTTGTCGCGTCACGCCGAAGAGCTGGGCGACCATCTCGCGCCGTCTGCGATTACTGGCGGTGCCACCACCGGCGGCCTAACTCCCGCGCTGTCCGCCACGAGCGCGACAGGTGTTGTGGCGTCACGCCGAAGAGCTGGGCGACCATCTCGCGCCGTCTGCGAGTAGTGGCGGTGCCACCACCGGCGGTCTAACTCCGGCGCTGTCTGCCAGGAGCGCAACAGATGTTGTGGCGTCACGCCGAAGAGCTGGGCGACCATCTCGCGCCGTCTGCGAGTAGTGGCGGTGCCACCACCGGCGGCCTAACTCCGGCGCTGTCTGCCAGGAGCGCAACAGGTGTTGTGGCGTCACGCCGAAGAGCTGGGCGACCATCTCGCGCCGTCTGCGAGTAGTGGCGGTGCCACCACCGGCGGCCTAACTCCGGCGCTGTCTGCCAGGAGCGCAACAGGTGTTGTGGCGTCATGCCGAAGAGCTGGGCGACCATCTCGCGCCGTCTGCGAGTACTGGCGGTGCCACCACCGGCGGCCTAACTCCCGCGCTGTCCGCCAGGAGCGCAACAGGTGTTGTGGTGTCACGCCGAAGCGCTGGGCGACCATCTCGCGCCGTCTGCGAGTAGTGGCGGTGCCACCACCGGCGGCCTAACTCCGGCGCTGTCCGCCAGGAGCGCAACAGGTGTTGTGGCGTCACGCCGAAGAGCTGGGCGACCATCTCGCGCCGTCTGCGAGTAGTGGCGGTGCCACCACCGGCGGTCTAACTCCGGCGCTGTCTGCCAGGAGCGCAACAGGTGTTGTGGCGTCACGCCGAAGAGCTGGGCGACCATCTCGCGCCGTCTGCGAGTAGTGGCGGTGCCTCCGCCGGCGGCTTCTCATCTGCTTCTACGATGCCACATACCGCTAGGGAAGCTCGTCGCAATGAGCGTAAGAGACAGCAGCGAGCTACAGAGACGGAGGAACAGTGCGAGAGAAGACTTTCTAAGAGGCGTGCTCAGTATGCAGCTTTTGGACGTGCAACCTCTTCACTGGAAACAGTGGAAGATGGGGCGGATGTTCCTCATTCGCTCAATGCCATGGACAGTGATGCAGAAGCCAGGAGTAGTCTCAGCAGTGATGAGCATTGAAACTTGACGAAGCGACTGCGACGTGCCCATTGCTTTCGCAATTTCCGGGCTCAGATAAACCAAGCCAAAGCGAATTTTTTGTTATATTGGAAACTCTGTGCAGAAGCAGTGTTTCGACCGATAGCTACAAAGGCTAGTGGATGGTCAAATATAAAAATTTCTTACAGTTCAGCCGCAGAGCGAGGATGACCAAACAGTTGATCAGTATGTGCACATTAGTGCAGGTTACCAAAAAACACTCAGCAAAAAAACCAAGCATAAGAGAGGAGACTGCGAGAAAATTACAAAATACAAAAATAAGAAAGGAATACATGACTATAGAGAAAATCCTACCAATACCAATCTCAAAGAAAAATGAGATGTCAAGTATTCACGAAACAAGAGCTTCAGGCAAAATTTGCTTATATTTCTAATGCAATTTACAATGTGCCTTCCAATTCTTTTTTTTTGTACTACTCAATAGCATCCGCGTTTCCATTAGAACCTCTTTACCGCTCTGTTTCGGCTGGTACATATCGTATGTCCTGCGATTTTGACTTCTTATAACGGCCTAACTTTACTTACATTGTAACCTTGACCTTTATTTGATGCCTTTGCCGTACCCACAATTCATAGCACAAGAGCCAGGAGCTTCTGTACGCTCAGCCAATACTTGGCTTTGAGAAACATGTCGGAACCAGCTGCACGTGTTCCTAATGTTTTCCTTCAATTTTTTTTTGTTTTCAGAGGTCCTCGTCATGGTGGCAGGAGAAGAGGAGTTAACTGAACAGCAAAAAAGGCTATAGAAGCGCATATTCTTACCATTATGGGATGAAAAAGCCTACCCGAATAAAGCGACTGCCTAATAATGCCCACATAATCTCAACTGCGCATGGTGTGAAAATTCTTTTCCCCGCCTCATAAGTAGGCTTATTTGTGCGCAAAATGTCCCTGAAGAAAACATACAATTGTGAATTTTTTTGCAGTTTACAATCTCTGCTCATCATATGTAAAGGTGATAAGTGGTCACCAATCACCACTAATAATTATGCAGACCGTTGTTACAATCACCTACACTAGAGGACATAAATGCTGAAACGCCGTATTCACAGCCAGGGAGAGAAAAGCTATCATGTTCAGCGAAACTTGGTGTCAGAATTAAAAAGAAGCATATCTCCTCAATTATCTACTGACAATTTAAGGGAGGAAAACTGCCGTACTAAATCTACAAGAAAGTCTCATTCTATTGTATTCAAGACATGGAAGTAAACAAACTTCATTGTTGCTTTTCGATGAAGTGTATATACGGAGCGTCGATGCTTACAGCCTTCGTTTGCGAGAATCACAAGATTGCCTATTTGATTCATTTCTGCATATTTGCCAAACATTAACTCTCAATGTGTTGGCGACGCTATGTCGCGACATACCCTTTGCACGTCGCGTACTCATTTTTTTGCATGGATTGTATACAAGTTAGACGTGCCAGCCAAACATTTAGCCTTGCATAATGCAAGCTGGACAAAAAACAAGAGGGCATGATTGTACCGCTTCTTGTAATTCTGGTATATTAGCTTGGAATTTTAGGGCAGTTGACTTTGCCCGCTCACGTTGCTGAGTCTGCAGGTGTAGCGGCATTCTTGAATGCACTTGGGGATTCCGTCTAGGCATGGGATTCTTGTAGATGGGCGCGTAACTGATTGTCCAATATTGCTTTTTGTATAGCAGGTGGTTCTACAGTGGTGTGAACTGTATTGCGTTTCAATGCTCTCTTGTATTGTATGCTCAAAAGAAGCTTGTTCATTTCATGGTTATATGTGCATTTCTTTGTCTCTTCACTTTCCCTCCCTGTAATGACCCTCAAATGAGGGTTGACAGTATTCATAAATAAAATAAATAAATAAATAAAATAAATAAAAGTTGTTGAACAGAATATTAAGATTACAGTGGATGACCCGCAATTCCAGCTTAAGAGTTTCCGCTCAGGTACATATATTTTGTACAGAGTGATAGGCCTTACCATTCGTATTAACCAGACTTTTGTAATTTCTGCGAAAAGGCTATGTAAATTATGTGTCAGGAAGATATAGCCTTATTATACGTGTACGTATTATGCGGTGGCGTATTAGAACATGGCGTAAGTTAGCATGTCTTTGCTGTATTCGGACATACTACATTGCTGCGAAAGCTATGGCGTAAATGTGCTGTAGAAACTTTAGTTTTAAGAAGTGTGTAAACTTTTAGGTGAAACACCATTGTACTGAGCGTTAGTGCTAGGACAGATCAAACAGAAACTACAGTATCTCTCCTTGTACGTCAAACTTTCTCTTGCACACGAAGTTATTTCGTAGGATGAATGGCTGTAGAAAAGAAGGAAGATCCGCGAGCCATGAACATTGGGGCGTTCTAAGAACTTACAGAGCTGTGCTAGGGCAATGCACTATCATGCAATATCAGCAGCCACTGCCAATACCGCTTGCTGCCTACAGAGCTACGATGCGCTAAGAAAGTGCGCCATTCCGAAAGTATAACAACTGCCGCTAAATATTGAAAATAATAGGTCATACTGTCATGTTCGTTAATAAATTCAATACTGTGAAGAATATTGTCAGAGTAAATGCATAACACAATTTTTTTGTTTTTTGAGATTGTGCGACAGCCGATGAAATTAACTATGGAGTAACGACACCTTTTTCTTTCTTACGCGTTGCCTGTTTGTCCTGCGCTTTTTTCCGCCAGGCTTTGTTAGAACACCTTCAGCGACTGAGACCACGACATGGGAAAGGTATGTGGCATTGTCCAGCAACTTACACTTGTGAGAAAGTCTCGGTCATTTCGCGCAGTGTAACCGTCAGCAACACAGAGCAAAAGGACCGCCACGGGTGCTCCCACAAAGAGTGACACAGCGAACAAATACTCGTAAAAGAGCACAACATCCGGGGGCGGGGGGGGTATGTTGTGCTCTTTTACTTGTATTTGTTCGCTGTGTCCCTCTGTGGGAAAGCACCCGCCCTCTCGAGTTCTGGAGTGAAAACCGCGGAGAAATGAGCCTCGTGTTTAATGCCTACCCGCCACCTTATACACAAGCATAGGAGACAAAATGCCTGAAAACAGCTAATACAAAGACGGGGAACTGTTTATTTAAGGATATAAATGAACAGCAGATCAAAATGTCAGTCATAAATAAAACCCGATCAATGATACCCGAAATGAAACTGAACCACTTTGCCTAGAGAACAGGATGTACCACAGCGCTCCCTGCATCATCTCGCGCGTGTAGTTGCGATGTCAGCTTTGACGTCACATTTAGATATGTTTTTTTTCTTTCATATATATGGTTACAGGCTGCATCTTTCATGCGCACGATAATCGCAGGAAATCGAAAAAGCGCATGACAGTCAAGACGCTACGCGTAAGAAAGAAAAAGTTGTCGTAATTACATGCTTTCTTCGGCTGTCCCTTAATCTAAAAAATACCGCAGCGTTCGGTAGCTAGAGTGGTTTTCCGGCCCCTGAAAAGTTGATTAATCAGTTCATGAAAATTTTTCATTGTATTGAAAAAGCCGGTTGGCTGTACAAAGCAACAGCAGAATAAATTTGTTAATTACATTGAAAATATCGTATATCAGATGCACCTTTCCTGTGGCAAGCAATTTGTAGGGCAAAAAGGCAGGTGTCTTAATTGGAGGCTTCCGGAGCTTGGGCGTGTCGTAAAGGACATGTGTAGGGAAGGTTCTTCAGCCCATTGCCGTGTTTTTCACTGCATACGTCTCCTCAGAAATTGTGTGATTTTAGAAGTACCCAGAAACCGCTTAATAGGGGAAATCCTTGAAGCTGAAGGGGTTTTCCGGTTGGAAGACGACTGTATTGTTACGGTGCATTGTTGCTAGGAGAAGACGACGTTGTTTTGGGACGTTCGGCAGTGAACGACGACGAGGACGTGGCAGTTTGTGCTGGAGTGATTTAGCTCGGTGTGCCTTCTGACTGTGGCCTGTACAGTCTGCCGCTGGGCTAACCCCCCCCCCCCCCCCCCCCCGTAATATTTGGTGGAGGTCGTGCTGGGTATCACACCGGGACCCTGCCCTGGACCTCCGCAGCGGTCGTCAGCTTCGAGCCGTCACTATGCCGTCCAACCCACCTCCGGCCGCAGCATCACCACCAGCGCCGACCGTTGTCGTGGCGCAGCCTCGCGACCCAGGCACCTTTTGTGGCACCGATGACGTCGATGTCGAGGATTGGCTCGCCATGTATGAGCGTGTCAGCAAGCACAACCGCTGGGACGCGACGCTCATGCTTGCTAACGTTATTTTCTACCTGGCGGGCACGGCGCGCGTCTGGTTTGAGACGCATGACGAAGACCTCACCTCTTGGGACAACTGCAAAGAAAAGCTCAGAGACTTATTTGGCAAACCACTTGGACGCAAGCTGGGTGCTAAAAAAGACCTTGCTTCTCGAGCACAGTCATCTACGGAGTCATACCTCTCCTACATCCAGGACGTCCTCGCTCTGTGCCGAAAAGTAGACAGCGCCATGCCAGAGACCGACAAGGTGGGCCACATCCTGAAGGGGATTGCTAATGATGCCTTCAACCTTCTTCTTTGTAAAGATTGTGCAACGGTTGACTCCGTCCTCCAGGTATGCCGGCAATTCGAGCAGGCAAAACATCGCCGTATTGCTTCTCGTTTTGATCGCCTTCCGAACACTGCGGCGACATCCTCCTGCGAAGACCTGCCAACACTGCGACAACCGTCCCATCCTGCCAATTTAACTAGAATCGTCCGCAGAGAACTGGAAGCTATGACTCCCGTCACCTTCACCCCTCAACCGGCCGACTCTACGATTGCGCTGATCCAGGCCGTCGTTCGCCAGGAGTTTGCGAACGTGGGCCTCAATTCTGGCCTGCCGTCTGCGTCGCCCTGTTTGCCAAACACCGCTCCACTGGTTGCTGCTGCTTCACCGACTCCGACCGTACTACCACGTTACCGCTACCGGAATCCTGCGGATTGGCGCACCCCGGACGACCGCCAAATCTGCTTCACCTGTTCGCGTGTCGGCCACATTTCCCGTCACTGCCGCAGCCGTTGGTTTTCGCCACCTCACCTCCGTTCCACTTACGATCGTCGTGCAGACTACGGACCTAGTTCCAATTATGATCGCCGTGCCGGCTTCGAACCACGCCAGACGTCTCCTCGTGCTGAGTCTCCGCACGCTTTCGACACTTCGGCCCCGCGAAGGTCCAGCCGCTCGCCTTCCCCTCAGATCCGCCGCTCTCGTTCGCCGCAATTTCGACGCCCGTCCACTCCACCCTTACCTGGCTCTCACTCGGAAAACTAACCAATGCAGCTCCCGGAGGTGATGCTGCATTGATGACCCGGCCCGAAAATCCTCTCCTGACCCTCGCTCCTCGCCGCAACCTTCTCGATATCTGCGTAGACGGTGCACCAGTTACCGCGCTTATTGACACTGGCGCCCAAATTTCTGTCCTGAGCTCCTCGTTTCGCCGTCGTCTGAAGAAGGTTGTGACACCTGCCGTTTCCTCAGCCGTTCGCGTCGCCGACGGAAGTGCTGCTGCCGTTGTTGGACTGTGCACTGCGCGTGTTTCCATTGCTGGTCGTACAACCCCTGTCGCATTCACTGTCCTCGACCATTGCCCCCACGATGTGATCCTCGGTATCGACTTTTTAACGACGCACGCGGCTCTAATTGATTGCGCCACTGGCCTTCTTCGTTTGGACTTGCCGCTCTGCTCCGAAAGCGCCGATACCAAGCCGCCTCGCTTACGTGCCGCTGAATTTACTCGCTTGCCGCGTGACGCTGCAGTCTATGTCCCTATGTCCCCGTTTCCCGCCGTTCCTGATGGTGTCTACGTCACGTACCCAATCAAGGACGTTGTCCTCCAGCGTAACGTCATCCTTCCACACACAGTCCTGACCGTCACCGGCAACCGCACCTACCTTCCGATTCTGAACTTCAGTCTCTCTCCCCAAGTTTTACCCTGTGGCATCGCGCTTGCTGAACTGGTTCCATTGGCCGAATGTACAGTTTCTGCTCTAACAGCTGCGCCTAACGCTGATCTCCATGCCCTTCCCCGCTCGGCCGCTTCACGCCCGGACCCTACTTTTGCGATGATCGCGGCGGATTTGCCACCTGACCACGCCAGCGCCCTCTGCGCCCTTTTAGCTTCCTACAGTGATGTCTTCGATTTCGGGAATCGTCCTCTTGGCCAAACTTCTGTCGTGACCCATCGCATCAATACGGGCGATGCCAGCCCTATACACAGAAGGCCCTATCGTGTTTCTCTTCCTGAGCGCCATGTCATCCAAACCGAGGTGGACAAGATGCTGGCGAACAGCATTATCGAGCCTTCTAGCAGCCCTTGGGCATCCCCTGTAGTGTTGGTCAAAAAGAAAGATGGCAGCTGGCGCTTCTGTGTCGACTATCGTCATCTTAATCAAGTAACGAAGAAAGACGTCTATCCTCTTCCGAGAATTGATGACGCCCTCGACTGTCTACATGGTGCCAGCTACTTTTCTTCTATTGATCTCCGTTCAGGCTACTGGCAAATCGCTGTTGACGAACGGGATCGTGAGAAGACTGCCTTTATCACCCCCGATGGCCTGTACCAATTCAAAGTTATGCCTTTCGGCCTCTGCAACGCTCCTGCCACCTTCGAGTGCATGATGGACTCGCTTCTGCGTGGCTTCAAATGGACAACGTGCTTGTGCTACCTAGATGACGTTGTCGTTTTCTCCTCAACGTTCGAAAGCCACATACGCCGTCTTGCTACTATCCTTGCGGTCTTCCGTCGCGCTGGTCTCCAACTGAACTCCAAGAAGTGCACCTTTGGCCAGCGCCAAATTAAGGTCCTCGGCCACTTGGTTGATGCGTCTGGTGTAAAGCCCGACCCTGACAAAGTTCGTGCCGTTCGTGAGTTCCCCACTCCCCGTTCCTCGAGCGATGTGCTCAGTTTCCTCGGGCTCTGCTCGTATTTTCGCCGGTTTATCCCGAACTTCGCCGACACGGCCCGTCCCCTTACCACCCTCCTGAAGAAGGATGTCCCTTTCTCCTGGGGCCTTGACCAAGCTCGCTCCTTCACGGCACTTGTTGCGGCCCTCACGGCTCCACCTGTGTTGGCCCATTTCGACCCATCTGCGCCTACGGAACTTCGCACAGACGCCAGTGGCCATGGTATTGGCGCCATTCTTGCGCAGCGGCAACACGAGCACTTTCGTGTGATTGCTTACGCCAGCCGCCTGCTCTCTCCTTCCGAACGTAACTACTCTATTACGGAGCGGGAGTGCCTTGCTCTTGTTTGGGCGTTAACAAAATTCCGCCCTTATTTGTTTGGAAGGTCCTTCTGCGTAGTTACGGATCACCATGCTTTGTGTTGGCTGTCCTCTCTTAAAGACCCTACAGGCCGTCTGGGTCGCTGGGCCTTGCGTTTGCAAAAATACACATTTAATGTTGTCTACAAGTCCGGCCATCTGCACCAAGACGCTGACTGTCTGTCCCGCCATCCTGTCGATCCCCCTGACTACCACACCCGTGATACCGACGACTGTGTACTGTCCGTATCAGACTTTCTGAACATTGGTGACGAGCAGCGCCGTGATCCAACTCTGCGCCTCATAGTCGACCGCCTCCGCAGCGACCCTTCCGATCCTGCTCTACGAATGTTCGTGCTGCATCACGATATTTTGTACCGGCGCAATATGCACCCAGATGGCTCCGACCTCTTGCTCGTCGTTCCTACCCATCTCCGCTCCACAGTACTTGCCCAACTTCATGACGCTCCTACTGCCGGGCACCTAGGCGTCTCACGCACGTACGACAGCGTGCGCAGGCGGTTCTTCTGGCCTGGCCTTTACCGCTCTGTCCGCGGTTATGTTGCTGCTTGTGATCAATGCCAGCGCCGGAAAACGCCCCCACTTCCACCCAGTGGCCAGCTTCAGCCCATCGACATCCCGACTGACCCATTTTTCCGTGTTGGTCTCGACCTGCTTGGTCCTTTCCCCCCATCAACATCCGGGAACAAGTGGATTGCCGTAGCGACCGATTACACTACCCGGTACGCTATCACGCGCGCTATCCCTACCAGCTGTGCCTCCGATGTAGCCGACTTTCTTCTCCATGACGTCGTCCTACTTCATGGCGCTCCTCGTCAACTGCTTACGGATCGCGGCTACTGCTTTCTTTATAAAGTGGTCGACGACCTTCTGCGCTCCTGCTCTACCCGCCACAAGTTCACGACGGCCTACCATCCTCAGACCAACGGCCTTACTGAGCGTCTTAACCGCACCCTGACGGACATGCTGTCTATGTATGTCTCAGACCACCATCGAGACTGGGACGTCAGTTTACCTTTCGTGACGTTCGCCTACAATTCAACACGCCACGATACCACCGGCTACTCTCCTTTCTACCTGCTCTTCGGCCGCGACCCGTTGCTACCCTTCGACAGCCTCCTGCCTCACGACCCTTGTACCAGCAGTTACGCTTGTGACGCCATTGCCTGAGCTGACGCCGCCCGCCAAATCGCTCGAGATCGCCTCGACGCTTCACAAGTCGCTCAAAAACGACGGTACGACCTTCATCACCGTGACGCCCATTACCCTCCCGACTCCGTCGTCCTCCTCTGGCTCCCTGCGCGTCGTGTGGGCCTGTGTGAGAAGTTGCTGCCTCGTTACGTGGGTCCTTACCGCGTCTTGCGGCAACTGAGCGATGTCACCTACGAGATCGCGCCCCTGCAACCCCGCACTCCTCGTGCGGCCTCCTCCACACAGCTCGTGCACGTCGCCCGTCTTAAGCCCTACCATCCAAACCCACCATCTTAGGACACCCAGGGACTGTGCTTCCTTCCGCCCGGCGGAGGAGGGGGGGGTAGTGTTACGGTGCATTGTTGCTAGGAGAAGACGACGTTGTTTTGGGACGTTCGGCAGTGAACGACGACGAGGACGTGGCAGTTTGTGCTGGAGTGATTTAACTCGGTGTGCCTTCTGACTGTGGCCTGTACAGTCTGCCGCTGGGCTAACCCCCCCCCCCCGTAATAGTATGAGTAGAATTTCCATCGCGCTCTTGCGAAACGAGGTCGCATATCTTGATGATGCGCTTTGCTAGGGGATGGTTTGACGGTGCACGTGTGGCAGTTCAGTATGTAAACCACCGTTTCTTTGCGTAATAGATCTTTGATGGAAGTTAGCCCTGTTTGTGCCTGTATTTCTGAGTCCTCGTATTTTGGCGCTACGCTTTTACCCTTGCATTATGAACCAACAAGCCAAGCGCCTACCGTTTAGGATATTGAGCAGCTGTGTTCGTGAATTTGATGGAATAAGCTCGCTACTGTTGGCATTAGACGAGGGAAAATCGAGTACATAGGGCTAGCGTGCCACGGTTTAGTTGTTTATGTCTCATTTATTTCGTAATGTAGCCAGTTCGATTAAAAAATGTTCAGCCTACAACTGCCCATTGCTGGCTGGCTCTGGGTAATAGCAACTAAAACATGTGTGCTGAACTAGTGTTAATAATCTTTACCATTGATCTGCTTCTGTGAGATGTGTCATTTTGAGGTTCTGTTTATTTACTCGCAGCACTCTTAGGTGAGAGTTAGAATATGTGATTTTTTACTCAACAATAAGTTCTCTATGTTAGTGAGTATCGCTGTAAGTGCAAGGCTGTTATCGGGAGTGTCAAGCGGCTGGAAATTGTCCTGCATTTATTATCATATCAGAAACCGAATGTCTTGAGAGAATAATACAAGTATGAGCACATTCCGTTTTCAATGTCGCCAGTTTTCAATGTCAATTCATTGTCTTAAATTCGCCAATTATGATAATTATGAGAATTATATTTCAAACGCTTGATGAACATAGCCAGAAGAAAGGAAACAGGAACGCGGCCTTAATGAAGTATAAAATACCGTCGGTTTAGATAGGATGTGAAGTGATGTGAAGCCTCTGCAAGGGTAGAATTTTCCGCGTGAAATACATGCAAAATTTGTACTTGGCTTGACATTGGTTGTGCTACAAAGATCATGGACTAACTTAAGGACGATTTGCAAACAATTTCTAGTGAAAACAAGCGAGGCTCAATAACCTTATCTGTCTAGGCTGCCTTTTGAGGCTAAAGAAGTACATAGCAAAATATCTTTTGAGAAGAAAGCCCTTAAGGAAAACAATTCAATAGAGTACGACATCCACAGCTTTCACTTATTTGCAGCGCAGGAACGTGGCCACGCACCTGAGTAACACGTTTGTTGAGTGGGATGGCCGACTTTATATGCAAAAATCAGGTGTGCGAAGAGGCGCCAAGATAGCTCCCGTTCTAAGCAAAATTTATCTCTGCCGGGTTGATATGAAAGTTGAGAGTGATTTGTCCAGTTGTTGCATGCGCATTCTTCGTCACGTTGACGATTTCCTGGTGCTAGCTAGGTCCGTGAATCCAGAATTTCTGTCAAATTTTCTTGATGTTTTCGCACGTAATGGGACGGGACTAAGGTTCACACATGAAGTCCCTCAAGAAACAGTTTTGCAATTTCTTGATTTAAAAATGTCCTTCGAACCCAACCACGTCTGTTCGCAGTATTCCCCCAGGAGTGAAAAGCCCCTTTTGAAATATAGGTCCTTGCATTCAAACCCCGTAAAAAGTGGTATCGTTACGTGATGCCTAGTGAGGAGCAAGCATGGGGTAAAAGTTCTGTTTTCTGCTCCTAACAAACTAGAAAGAGTGGGAGCGGCGGTTCAAAGAAGGCATGAGGGGCGCAGAAGAAATGCTTGCAACATAAATCATGAAACCAGATATGTGCCCTATAACACTGGCATAGGATATCAAATCCACCTGTCCTGTGACCTTGCCTACACAGGCCAGACTGGTCGCTGCATTCAGGTGTGGATCAAGGGGCACGCTAATTCTTTACAGAAGAAAGAAAGTAACCTAGCGAAGCACTGTTCCACGTGCAAATGCACGCCTTTTTTTGGTGACACTGATGTGTTGTTTGTTCACTCTGACCAGCGCACTAGGGAAGTAGCTGAAGCCTTTCATATTTGTTTGTTCACTCTGACCAGCGCACTAGGGAAGTAGCTGAAGCCTTTCATATTTGTTTGTTCACTCTGACCAGCGCACTAGGGAAGTAGCTGAAGCCTTTCATATGACGCCGTATGTCATATCTTTTCGAGAAATAAATATGCGACATAGTGGGTAGCGGTTCTGCGGATACACAAGTGCAATTAAAGCGGTTTTACCTTTTACCAGTACTACGAGTTTGTTGACATTGCGCACGTTTTTTCGTGTGTATATACTCCGTGCTTCTTCCTAATGAAAACATAAAAAGTAAAAAATCAATTAAAAGTTCAGGGCTGGTTTGTGTGTCTTGTCTCTTTCTTGTTATGTGTGTTTTTTGTAACCAGCCGGAGGGACGACGCTTACAGCAGCATGGTCAGTGCAAGAATGAACCACTGTTTATTGAAGGCACAGCTTTTATAGGCACGACGCTTGCCGGCGTTCTGGGCCAGCCGAGCGGGACGCGCGCCGGCGTTCTGGGCCAGCCGAGCGGGACGCGTGCCGGCGTTCTGGGCGAGCCGAGCGGGACGCTGTAACCTACTGCGCATTACTGTTCCGCATCGGCGCGATGCAATAACTGATGCGCGGCACTGATACGAACACGACACGTGTCCGTTACATCCTCCCTCGGGAAAGAACAAAATGAGACACTTCAATATAACAGTCACAGTTAGGGCACTTGATTAAAGTGTTCGTCATAGCGAAGCCTCTGTGGGGGCCGGGAGGTCCGAGTGGATCTTCTCACGGTGGGCGACGATGGGATGCTCGACGGAGAATTGTATCCACTTGCTGGTCGAGAAGATTCCTCACCGTTTGTAGCAGAGGCCACTCTAGAGGATTGTACACCTGATTCAGCTGGTGTCGTAGGTTGCTGTGTACGGGGCTGAGAACCCGAACAAGTGTCGTCGTCGCTTTCACTGGTGTACTGCTCCGCCGTCCTAAGCAGATGCCGGCGGTTCCGCCGCAGCATACGTTGATGTTTGGTTTGTACCAAGTAGGATCTTGGAGCGGTTTCAGCAACGACCTTCGCTTTACGCGACCAACCAGCAGCATCCTGAAGTCGCACCGTTGAGCCTCTGTGTAGTGCTGCCAAAGGCTGTCCAGCCCTGGCTTGGTGGCGTTTCCTTACTGTAGTACGAGTCACCCTGCCGAAGTCGGGAAGGTTAGAACGAAGTCGCCTTCGCTGAAGAAGCTCACCCGGAGAATGCCCATCTTCCAGCGGTGTAGAGCGATATGCAAGAAGACCAAGCCAGAAGTCCTCCCGGGCGTCGAGGGTCTTTTTCAGGATCCTCTTCACGATCTGCACTCCTTTTTCCGCCAAGCCGTTCGACTGCGGATAACGGGGGCTCGATGTTATATGATGAAAGTCATATGCTCTGGCAAACGTGGCAAATTCATGGCTCGAGAACTGGGGTCCGTTATCCGTGCATACTTCCACTGGTATACCATACCGGGCGAACATGGCGCTAAGGGCTGCGATCGTGGTTTCCGCAGTTGTGTTGTCGAGCGTGGCAACCTCGGGAAAATTTGAAAATGCATCATACGCAACCACGTACGACTTGCCCGCATAGGAAAAGATATCTACTCCAACCCTGTACCAAGCACATTTTGGAACGGGTCGCATTAGCAAGGGTTCTTCTGGCTGCCTGTACGCGTATTTTCTGCACGTTGCACAGCTTTCCACACGGGCAGTGATGTCGCCATTCAGACCAGGCCAAAAAATAAGTTTCCGAGCCCTCTCCTTACATTTTTGCATCCCAAGGTGGCCCGCATGAATTCTTTCCAACATGATTCGTCGCATACTTTTCGGTATGACGACTTTAGTGCCTTTCAGCACTACTCCATTAACGACAGAGAGTTCGTGCGAAAATGGCTTGAGTTCACCTGTCACTGGCTGCCCGTCCACCAAGCATGCTATCACAGTCTGGAGGTAGCAGTCCCGTGCAGTTTCCAGCTGTAGCGACCGCAGCGTTTCGGAGGTGACCATGTAGCCCAAGGACTGGACGGCGTGAACCTCAACGTCGTGTGTTGTGCCACCTTTTTCTTCGACCTGATCCTTTGTTGACCGTGACAACATGTCAGCGAGAACGAGATGTTTTCCTGGAATGTACTGCAAAACAAAGTCGTACTTTAGCAAACGCAAAAAGAATCGTTGCACTCGTGGTGGCATGTCAGCAATTTCTTTCCGTGCTATCGCTACCAGCGGTTTGTGGTCCGTTTCGATAAGCACGTTTCTACCGTACACGAACTCGTGAAACCTTTCGCAGCCAAAACATATCCCAAGTGCTTCCTTCTCAATTTGGGCATAATTCTTCTCGGCTTGCGTTAAAACACGAGATGCGTATGCTACGGGCCTCCACTCACCACTGTAGTCTTGCAGTAATGCTGCACCAACGCCGTCTTTTGATGCGTCACAGGTAATCTTGGATTTTCGTTGCGGATCAAAGATTGCAAGAAGGGGGGCGGTGGTCAGGATTTGTGTTAGTTTTTTCCACACCTGCGCATGGTTATCTGTCCATTGGAATTCTGAGCGCGTCTTGATAAGCTCACGTAGAAGCGTTGTTCGCTCGGACAGTCGTGGGACAAATTTACCAAAGTAATTAAGTACACCCAGCATTCGCTGAACGTCACTCTTGGACGTTGGTGTTGGTATATTCACCAAGTTTTTGATCAGCTTGGGGTCAGGCGATATGCCCGTTCGGCCTATGATATCGCCAAGGAATCTGACTTCTTTCACCCTAAACTTGCACTTCTGGATGTTGAAAGTCAAGCCGGCTTTCTCGACGGCTTTTAGCGCTGCTATCAACCGCTCATCGTGTTCTTGTCTACTGGAACCCCATACTAAAATATCGTCAATATATACCAGTACGCCGGGTAGGCCATCAAAGACTTGGCTCATACTCTGTTGAAATACCTCTGGTGCGGAAGAAATGCCAAAGGGCAGCCGGAGAAAACGGTATCTCCCGAACGGCGAAGAAAAAGTGCAGATCCTCGAAGTCCGCTCATCAAGCGGTATCTGATGATAGCCCGAATTTGCATCAAGGCAGCTGAAGTACTGGGCATTTGTTAAACGGGCTTCCAAATCTTCTCGCCTAGGAAGCGGGAAATGCTGCCTCTTTATGTACTTGTTTATAGCCCTGGGATCCATACACACCCTTAGCGTGCCATCTTTCTTCTTTGCCAAAACTAGGGGGCTGACCCAGTCGGTAGGTTCGTTCACCCTCACAATGATGCCAGCACGTACCATTCGGTCAAGTTCTTTTTTAAGGGGTTCTTCTAGCGCCACCGGAACTCGTCGCGCTGGTTGCACTACTGGTATCGCTTCAGGTGACAAGACCATACTGTACGCCTGCTGCAAACACCCGAGGCCCTGGAATATGTGCCCGAAATTTTTCAGAAGGTCATCAGTTGCGGTCTTGTCTACGGCACATACCCTACGCTGGACTAGCCCCAGAGCTTCACTCGCTTCTAGCCCAAGTATGGCTTGACGCCCATTTTTCACCACAAAGAACTTCACTGTGGCAGAAGTGTTCCCAAGACGGACTTCAAGCGTACACGTTCCAAAACACGTTATGATGCCTCCGTTATACGCCCGCAGGATCGAATTAGTCGGCTTCAGTTCTTCTGCTCCCCGCAGTTTTTGGTAAATCGACATAGGAAACAAGCTTGCTTGCGATCCGGTGTCCACTTTAAAACGGATCGCACAGTTACGAACTTGAGCCTTGACCATCCAATCCCTCTCGCGCTTTGCCGTGGTGACTTCTAGGATGTCAAAGTCCGCGTCTTGCTGTTCTCGCACTTCACTGACCCCGGCTGACGCGCAGCAATTTGCGAAATGGTTCAGCTTGTGACACAAACGACACTTCTTTCCAAAAGCTGGGCATTGCTTAGGTTTGTGCCAGCGGTTGCACTTACGACAACGAAACTGTTTTTTTGCTTCTTTCCCCTCTTTCGAGGGAGCCGCGCGCCTCGAAATCGCGTCGACACTGTCGTCCCCTCTGTGCCAAACTTCATTCCGCTGTGCTAGCGTCTCTGCTGCTCTGCACATTTCCTCTGCTTTTTTCAACGTCAGCTGGTTGTCCCGCAGCATCTTCTCACGTAGTCGAGGATTACACGTGCCAAATACAATCTGGTCCCTTATCATCGATTTTTGCAGCGTGCCAAAGTTGCACTGTGCCGCTTGCTTTTTCAAGTCACGAACAAATTTTTCAAAAGGTTCTCCCTCCGCTTGCTTTCTTGAACGGAATACGTATCTTTCATGTACTTCATTGCTAACTTCGGCACAATAAGCATCAAACTTGCTCACCAAGGTGCTGTAGTTCGTCTTGTCTTCATTGTCGCCAAACTGGAAGTTGTTGAAGACGTCCAAAGCGTCGTCGCCAGCGATGCTCAACAGGAGTGCCGCCTTGGATGCATCCGATCTGGGCTGGTCCTTAGTCTCCGTCGCCTGCAGAAATAACTCGAATTTCTGCTTAAAACGCTTCCAGTTTTCTGTTACGTTACCAGTCAGCCGCAATGGCTCTGGTGTCTTCAGCAGGTCCATCGCACGCCGGACGCAGGGTCGATTTCCATAGGCCTCAAAGGGCCACTTCTGACACCATGTAACCAGCCGGAGGGACGACGCTTACAGCAGCATGGTCAGTGCAAGAATGAACCACTGTTTATTGAAGGCACAGCTTTTATAGGCACGACGCTTGCCGGCGTTCTGGGCCAGCCGAGCGGGACGCGCGCCGGCGTTCTGGGCGAGCCGAGCGGGACGCGTGCCGGCGTTCTGGGCGAGCCGAGCGGGACGCTGTAACCTACTGCGCATTACTGTTGCGCATCGGCGCGATGCAATAACTGATGCGCGGCACTGATACGAACACGACACGTGTCCGTTACATTTTTGCGCTGTTGAACCACCATTATGAATCTACACCAACTAGCCCAATCTGCAGTTCCTCTACGACAGGGGTTCTCAAACTTTTTTGCTTGGAGGAACCCCAAAAGCCTTCAATAAGTTCCAGGGAACCCCCCCCCCCCCCCCGCAGTTAAATGTTTATTGCACAGATTAATACAAATACTAATGTTATGGGTGGTACTGCTTCCCTTTTGAGAGCAAGTCAAAGCGTGGCTCAGTAGCACTCAGAGCCAGTCTCATATCAGCTGCCGGGTCAGGGCCGGTGAGGGTTCTCGCGGAACACAAGAAGACAGCCCGCGGAACCCCTGTGTTCCGCGGAACCCAGTTTGAGAACCCCTGCTCTACGACTAAGCCTCTTGCAAGCCGCGGTAAGCCTCGGGTGGGAACACGCTGTAACGGAGGGACAATAGTTTCTCGTGGTGTTCGATCTCATCTGCCATCTGCCCATCTGCCACACCCTTGTGTGGCAGAGAATAGTGCAGGTCTTAAATATCGACACTGAAGCCTTAACAGATTCTTGGACTGTAATGTGCTTTAGGAAATGAATCAGCTTCTCCAATTCTTCAATTAGAAAAAAATCATGAACAATGCTGGCATATATTCCTGAAAACAGCTCGGCCAGGTTGCGGCTTCTGAAATAATGGCTCTGAAAGGGACGTTGATTTTATGGGACTTCACAGTAAAATATTCGTCTAACGGGACACTTTCTGCAGCCGTCGCCAAAGATACAAGGTGGCATTGAAAAAGCAAGGAAACGGCCCGTACCTTTATAGTTCCGCTATCAACATTAACATATTTGGAAACCTTATCTGCTGTTGCTGAAGCCTCCTCATCAAAATTACTTCCGGGGCTACAACAAAATCTTTTTCTCTGTCAGATAAGACAAGCCCCAGCTTGTTGGACTCGCAAAATCTACTGGGGAGTGTAATTCCTTACTTCTTCGTGGTCCTCTCGGAGGAGGTAGAAGTGTACTCATGCTTTCAGCTGAGAATCTACGGCGTAATTCCTCGCCTACTTTCCGGGAGAAGCTCCTTGACAAAGCCAAGCTTTCAACAGGCGTGAGAACAGGCACTCGAGAGTACTAAGGTCCCTTCTCAAGTGTCTTGCAGTTTTGTGTGGGCAGTTGGGCGTCTCCCAACAGCTGCACTCTCCTTGTCGCTACCACAGCCTTCTTCCTAGAAAGGTGCGGAAGACAGGACGCCCACAAGAATTCCGTCATTTGCTCCGAGGACCTGAACTATCCCTTATACAACATCGTTTGCTGACGCTCGATGCCAAATCGTCCACAAGCCACCCACAAGCACTTTTTGAAGTACTGAGGTCGACCCCACAGCTCAGAACGCAGAATGCAACACATCCTCCGAGAATTCCCTGCCGAGGGCTGCAAAGCAGCACAGAAAGCTCGAAGATCCATGGGACATAGGCCCCTCTTAATGTGCCATGCAAGCACTCGTGCTCTGATTACGGGCATCGCGTCAAGCGTTGCGAAGCTCGCTCGATTAATAACACCGTAGTTAAAGAACGGGAACGGGCCCTGCACAATATGGGCATTTCCTAAACTATTTTGGCCTCAATTTCGAACATCCGGTGGCAATGCAACACGCAAGGAGTGAGTGACTGACATTGAGAGAATGTCAAAAACTAATATTTCATTCGGACATGACATCAGGTTAGGTGTAGTTGTCCAGACAAGTCGGGAAAATGCATTTTCTCAATTTGTGCCTAGAATAGTTTTATCTGATTCATCTATTATGTCAATATATTTCCACACGAAAACCAGCTTCAAGAGGTATCATCACCCGCGTTGCAGTTCATATGCCGAAACCAAGTATGGCTTTCGTATATACATGCTTGCAGAGCGAGAAATTGACGTCTAAAAGGAAAGCTTTTGCTAGCTGGCCATATTGTTCATGAACCTAAGTGACGTTTAAAATCATGGCGTAGAAAGCGCTCGGTTATTACCAACATGAGGTTAGAAAAATGGCATCTTCTCATTATGGTACGCAACACAACCGCTAATACTTTGAGTTTTTCAATCAATTACGGCCGACCACCTGATACTCGTATGGTACCTCTTTACGGGGAGCGTTATCAAGTAATTATTTTGTTTAGGCAAGCCCTGATATTCGAAAACAACTGTGACGTCGACGCCGCTCAAAGGATGCATATCCAGGCACAGTGCTTGATGTCTACAAATGGTAGATATAAGCTTTCTTTTCTTGCTCGTACTTGTATTATTCTCTCAAGAAACTCGGTTTCTGACATTATAATAAATGCAGGATAATTTCCAGCCGCTTGACACTCCCGATAACAGCCTTGCACTTACAGCGATACTAACATAGAGAACTTATTGTTGAGTAAAAAATCACATATTCTAACTCTCACCTTCCATAAGAGTGCTGCGAGCAAATAAATAGAACCTCAAAATGACACATCTCACAGGAGCAGATCAATGGTAAAGATTATTAACACTAGTTCACCACACATGTTTTAGTTGCTGTTACCCAGAGCCAGCCAGCAATGGGCAGTTGTAGCCTGAACATTTTTTAATTGAACTGGCTACATTATGAAATAAATGAGACAAAAACGACTAAACCGTGGCACGCTAGCCCTATGTACTCCATTTTCCCTCGTGTAATGCCAACAGTAGCGAGCTTATTCCATCAAAATCACGAACACAGCTGCTCAATATCCTAAACAGTAGGCGCTTTTGCTTGTTGGTTCATAATGCAAGGGTAAAAGCTTAGCGCCAAAATACGAGGACTCAGAAATACAGGCACAAACAGCGCTAACTTCCATCAAAGATGTATTACGCAAAGAAGCGGTGGTTTACATACTGAACTGCCACACGTGCACCGTCAAACCATCCCCTAGCAAAGCGCATCATCAAGATATGCGACCTAGTTTCGCAAGAGCGCGATGGAAATTCTACTCATACAGTCGTCTTCCAACGGGAAAATCCCTTCAGCTTCAAGGATTTCCCCTATTAAGCGGTTTTTGGCTACTTCTAAAATCACACAATTTCTGAGGGGACGTATGCAGTGGAAAACACGGCAATGGGCTGAAAACCCTTCCCTACACATGTCCTTTACGACACTCCCAAGCTCCCGAAGTCTCTAATTAAGGCTTTTGCCTTTTTCCCCTACAAATTGCTTGCCACAGGAAACCTGCACCTGACATACGAGATTTTCAATGTAATTAACAAATTTATTCTTATGTTTCTTTGTACAGCCAACCGCCTTTTTCAATACGGTCAAATTTTTCATGCACAGATTAATCAAATTTTCAGAGGCCGAAAAAACCACTCTAGCTCCGGAACGCTGCGCTATCTTTTAAATTATGGGACAGCCGAAGAAAGCATGCAATAACGACATTTTTTTTC
>NC_143021.1:186653313-186718313 GCF_055824585.1 Amblyomma mixtum
AACCAACCAACCAACCAACCAACCAACCAACCAACCAACCAACCAACCAACCAACCAACCAACCAACCAACCAACCAACCAACCAACCAACCAACCAACCAACCAACCAACCAACCAACCAACCAACCAACCAACCAACCAACCAACCAACCAACCAACCAACCAACCAACCAACCAACCAACCAACCAACCAACCAACCAACCAACCAACCAACCAACCAACCAACCAACCAACCAACCAACCAACCAACCAACCAACCAACCAACCAACCAACCAACCAACCAACCAACCAACCAACCAACCAACCAACCAACCAACCAACCAAGCAACCAAGCAACCAAGCAACCAACCAAGCAACCAACCAAGCAACCAACCAACCAACCAACCAACCAACCAACCAACCAACCACTTAATAGCATTTATTTCTAGAAGCTTAATCGGAGCATTTTTTTGTTTTAAGCGAGTGAACAAGTTGATTACCTGCGTTAAAATTGGCATTGGTCAAATGTTTAGGGGAATCCCCCAAGGTAGAGTAGATTTGTAACAAGGGAGTAATTACTGACATCTACCCGAGCGCAGCCATACGGCTACAAAGGAAAGCTATACAGCTTTCTCAGAAACTTCGTAGTTAAAGAAAAATTTGTTCTGGTCCGGGGTTCGAACCTTGGGACCACCGCTTCAACGTAGCAGTCGCTCTGCGCATTGAGCTAGCCGGGACGGCAAGCTTATGGTAAGGCGAGAGCGAATTGATCAATGACTCGAAGTGGGAACTGTGTTAGTCAAATGTTTAGGGGAATCCCCCATGGTGGAGTAGATTTGTAATAAGGGAGTAATTACTCATTGACATCCACCCGATGCAGCCATACGGCTACAAAGGAGAGCTATACGGCTTCCTCAGAAACTTCGTAGTTAACCCGGGACCAGGACGAATTTTTCTATAACTACGAAGTTTCTGAGATAGTTGTATACCTTTCCTTTGTAGCCGTATGGCTGTGCTGCCTTCTTCTACTGCCTTAGTGCCTTCTTCAGCGCGTTCGATGGCCATAAATGGGCCACCGGTCTTTCGTTTCGTCTCTTGTCGCCCAGAAAACGTACGAGTAATAAATTTGCTTTATTTTCTTTATTTAGAATGACGATTCTGCCCAATTTAGGTTTAAGTGGGGCTTCGGTTTGTTGACAACAATGCTTCCCCTCCTAACCACCAGATGGCGCTACTAATCTAAACACCGTTGTGGCTTGTTTGAAAAGTGAGAATGTTAGAAATGGCGTTTAGGCCTGGAAAAAAACAGCTGCATTTAGCCTACGTAAGCGTGCATACGGTTATGGTATGTAGGCAGCATCGATTAACATCTTGCCATATCTGTCTAGGCCGTGAGCAGATGACACACAGACGACGAGTAGCCGACGCAAAACTGGAAAACCCGCGAGTAGCGATGGCAATCGTGCTCCTGCGGGAACAGTGTGGGCGCGGGTGTTACGACATCTAGTCGCAGCTACCACAGACGGCCGCCAGGTGCAAATCGCAAAAAAGTGCTATCCTCCTTTTTTTGCTAAAATGCTTGTCGCATATTTATCTATTTTAGCAGTCCAGCTCTTCTTTATATGTAAAAGAGCAGCTCCAAAAGTTTGGTTCAGTATCCCTTTAAGGGTAGACACGCAAAATGTTTGTATGCCTTTTTTTGTTTGGTGTAATGCGTTTTTTTTGGTGCGATGCGAGTCACAACGTGGAATTCACCTACCGCTGCTGAACAACTTATGATTAAATTTTTTGTGTGTTTTTCGGTTTAGGTCTCAAAACGCAAACAGCAGCTTTGACGTACAGGATGGTTTCAGGTCATGTGAGGCTTGCAAAGCAAGCGATGTAGTCTCTGGTGGCTCATTTATTTGCCATTCTAACTCTTGAAGAGACATGCGTAAAATTTGATGTGAATTAAAATAATAAAAGCAGTTTTTTGTGCGCAGTAGTTTTTTATGCCTCACGTCACCTGAACTAGTCATGTATGCCACAGCCGTTGTTCGGCTGTTGAAACCTAAACCGAAATAGC
Source organism: Amblyomma mixtum (assembly GCF_055824585.1). Lineage (NCBI taxonomy): Eukaryota > Metazoa > Arthropoda > Arachnida > Ixodida > Ixodidae > Amblyomma > Amblyomma mixtum. The sequence goes on from NC_143021.1 coordinate 186,655,360, forward strand.
ACGAAAGAAAGAAATTCAATTATAAATTATTTCCCACTTGTTGGAGCAATCCACGTGAATGTCTATGCATTCTAATGAGCTGCACGTCACTCCAAAGACAGAAAGCTCAACTAAAATTTGGGGTGTTCACTTTTTAAAAGGGCAATTTCAGGTAGTTTTTCAACATTTTGACTTCATGAGCACATCCCATTCTTTGGACTTTCCTGTCTGCGGCACAAGAAACTATTTTTCAAAGTACCACGTGAAACCTTAAAACCAGCAAATCGAACGTCTGTTCATAGGCAGGGATGATGCTTGAGTTGATGCAGCAATAATGTCGTAGACATTATTCCGAAAAAAACCGTATGCGCACTGAATGGCTGAAATAGTGACTGGCAATGACGCCGTTCATAAAACGCCTTAGAAAACCTAATGTAAATTGGTTCTTCATGCAGGGAGCGGGTAATAACTTGCGGTTAATGTTTGCGATGCTGTGCATGTAGTGTTCCCCACAGAAATCACCGGAACTAAGGCCATGGAAACGGCGAACTTTACAATGAGTGTGCAAAGCAATGAATTTTCGCACGGCTGCCAAACCTGGAACAAATGAGCAGGATGAGGAGGAAAATTTAGAGCAAGTGTTTCACCTCAACATATGGCTGTTGAAGGACTCTATCGTTTCTGAACTGCAGACAGCTACAGTATGCTTTGCAGAGCACTGACACACGTGTACCACGACTTGAACGGGGCAATTTAGGATGCTTCCTTCGCACAGCAATGCAGTAACTACAGTAGACTCCCATTAATAACGTTCATGATGTAAAAAATAGCGCACAGGGAACACACGGGACGGAAAGTAAACGACGCAGACAAGCGCTAACTCGCAACTGAGGTTTATTGCTGACGCGCGCAATATAAGGTAGTCACTTTAAAAAAACATAAAACAAAAACAACCACAAACAGTCCCTCCTGGAAAGACCAAGTCAGAGGAAAAAATTGAAATTGAAGCATCAGGCGCCACTCATCGCTGTGGAAGATCAGTTAAAAAAACCGTTATCAAAAAAGGAATTCAAAGCAACGCTGAGGCTAAAAAATCGATTTCACAGTCTGCCAAGTTAACAGAGGGCTCACTGATACACGGATTCCGACATTTCCTAATATGGTATGCCTCCATTATCTCGCGTACACGCTGATCTCGATGTCTGAAAAGTATGACGGTACTAGAAAAAATCGGTTTACAAGTTTTCCCCTTCTGCTCTTCTTTTTTGCTACATTCCCGGCAATGCTCAGGAAGATTGCCATAATGATCTTTTAGGGAGTTACGGTGTTCACCAAGCCTAACGTTGAGGCATCGCCCCGTTTGTCCTACATAGACGGCTCCGCAGGACAACGGTAGTTTGTACACTACACCCAAGCTGCAGGGAACAAACGGGGCGCGGTGCCTAACGGTGCATCCGCGCTTTTTTCGTTTATCTCCAACACCTTCTTGCCTGTTCCGTATCTGAGAGCATAAACTGCTCAGCTTGCTTGGCCCGGAAAAAACCACCTGGATGCCGTAGCGGCTCCCTACCTTCTTTAACCCATGTGCCATTCTATGCACGTAGGGCACCACGCCGACTTTTTGCCGCTCCCTTCCAACGTCTTGGGATTTCAGACATACTTTTCAGACATCGAGATCAGCGTGTACGCGAGATAATGGAGGCATACCATATTAGGAAATGTCGGAATCCGTGTATCAGTGAGCCCTTTGTTAACTTGGCAGACTGTGAAATCGATTTTTTAGCCTCAGCGTTGCTTTGAATTCCTTTTTTGATAACGGTTTTTTTAACTGATCTTCCACAGCGATGAGTGGCGCCTGATGCTTCAATTTCAATTTTTTCCTCTGACTTGGTCTTTCCAGGAGGGACTGTTTGTGGTTGTTTTTGTTTTATGTTTTTTAAAGTGACTACCTTATATTGCGCGCGTCAGCAATAAACCTCAGTTGCGAGTTAGCGCTTGTCTGCGTCGTTTACTTTCCGTCCCGTGTGTTCCCTGTGCGCTATTTTTTACATCATGAACGTTATCCAACTTGCCCAACTTTCCGCTTTGCTGAATCCCATTAATAACAACTCGGTTGTAAAAATTTCTCAGATAAGATGAACAAAGCAAGGATTTTTGGTTGGTTTCCCGTAAAATTATGTGTTAAAATACATTTCAAAGCAACTATGCCGTTTTTTCTACCTCGCTTGATTATACTGAAACTTTTACAGTACGTTACTCACAGTTTTCTGGGCCTTTGTGCCAAGTTTCACAGCGGGGCGGAGGTCTGTTGCAGCGTTAACACGTTTTGGCGGGCTAGTTGGTTAAGCATCTTGAATAAACAGCGCGAACGAAGACGAGCACAAAAGACAAGGAAACGGACGACACAGCGCTGACTAACAACTGAGGGTTTATTGCTGATCACACAAGTATAAATACATAGATGTCGGCAGAGAGGGAAAGGTTTACAAGGTGCAAAAAAATAAAACAAAACATAACTGTGACATCAGCAACAGAAGCGCGCTAGAAATCAGCGGAGATTATCAGCCCCCAGGAGTGACAGCTCTTTTTCCAGTAGTGTTAGCGAAGGAGTGCTTATACATGCATTTCCCTGCTTGAATATGTTGTAGGCCTCGATAATTTCCCTCGCAGTTTTTTCCCGATTTTTGGCAATGACCTTGGTTTCATGATATAGCGGTACGCACTGTTTTTTCTGTCTTTGCCCATTCACAATCCCGGCAACGAATGCCGAGGTGACCGGAAACTACATTTCAAATTCAAATTCAAATTCAAATTCTTTATTTACATTTAAAAGTACACAAAGATGTGTCCAACACTGTCTGGACCCGTAGCCGTAGGCTAGTCATGGGTCCAAAAAATGAAATACAATCATACAGACACTCCAGTACAATGCAGGTAGAACTTGTAACAGCGGGGTAGATACATGTGTAATAATACAAGTGCAGAAATGAAAAAAAAGCAAAAAAACATTACACGGAACAACTCTATAATATGAAAAACATCGTCTATGTACAAAAAAGAAATAATAATAAAAACTAATATGCGCAGCAGGTTGAGTAAGCGTTAGTTCTTAGTATGTATGTGCCGAAATAATTTTTTTGCTGTAGGAGTGAAATTTTGAGCGTATTTTACTTCGTGGGGAAGGGTATTCCGTATTTTTGCACTAATAAAAGCGAGCTGTTGTTCTCCATATACGTTGTGAGTGGGTGGCAGATTAAAGTTTCCAAGCGTTACATTCCTGGTGGGACGTGATGAGGTGTGAAATAGGGATATATGGAAAGAATGGTTGTATCTTACGATGCTGTTTACGGTAGTAGCTGTTTTCAGAAGGCGTAGTGAATCGAAAGGTAGTATCTGTAAGTCTTCGAATAATGATTTGCTGGGATGATCCGGTTTAGAATGAGTTATGACTCTTAATGATCGTTTCTGTAATCTTCGGATTGGCTCGATATAACTGTTGTAGGTCCATCCCCAAGAATCTAGGCAGTAAGAAAGGTGACTGTGGATAAAGGAGAAATATAAAATGCGTAAAATATTTGTGTCAAAGAAGTCACGTGCCTGTAGCAGTTGATAGCACCCGGATGCCAGTTTCGCCCCCACTGCAGATATGTGATCTTGCCAGTGCAGGTGCCTATCAAATATTACGCCAAGATATTTAAAAGAAGGTGTATGTTGCAGTACAGAGTTGTTAATGGAAATGTTCATACAGTTAATATCTACTTGTTTACTACGGGAGTGAAATACAGTATATTTTGTTTTGTCGACATTAACAGACAGCTTGTTAGCTGAAAACCAGTAAGAGATGCTTGCTAAATCTAAGTTCGTTTTGGACTCAATTTCCTCGATGCTGTTTCCTGTAATAATTATAGCGGTGTCATCGGCGTACATCAGCATATCTCCGAAATGTAGTGCACGTGGAAGATCGGAAACATATAAGGAAAAAAGCAGGGGTCCCAAAACAGACCCTTGGGGTACGCCCGTGTCTATACGTTGTGGTGTCGATGATACATTATTCATTACGACTACCTGATGACGTTGATCGAAGTAACTTGAAAACAGCTCGAAAATCCGTTCTCTAAAGCCGTAGTGTTTTAGCTTGTGCAAAAGGATGGAATGGTCAACGGTATCGAAAGCCTTTCTTAAGTGAAGAAAGACCACAGCCACAAGTTCGTTGTTATTTAAAGCACCGCTTATTTTTTCGGCTAATAACTGGACTGCAGTTGATGTTGAATGATGCTGCCGAAAGCCGTGTTGCTGTGGGCAAATTATATGGTATTTTTCTAGGAATCTATTGATTCGATTTGCAAGAATTTTTTCGAAAAGGATATTAACAGCACTGAGCACTGATATAGGTCGATAACTAGAAGGGTTTGAGCTGTCTCCATCCTTGCATATTGGAACTACTCTGGCGGTTTTTAGCGGCGTTTGGTACTTGGCGGTTTGCAGTGAATGATTTAGAACGTGGCATAATATAGGACCGAGAATATCAATATCAATGTTGTCTTTCAACATACGTACAGTTATTCCATCCAGTCCAGCGGCTTTATTGCTAGCCATAGTTGCCAATGTCGAATGTATTTCGCTAAGTTCAATGTCGTCTAGAAAAAAGGTATTTGGCAGTGGACTGGGTAACGAAGAGTTTACATCTGTGTTATTCGCAGAGGTGGCTGAAGAAATCCCTACTGTAGTAAAATATGAATTAAAGTGGTCGAACAACGTTCTGATCAATAACTGCCGGAAGCGTCTGTTGGCGCGGTTTACCAACAACACTGTTCAGAATTCCCCACAGTTTTTTGGAGTTACCAGCGCTATGTTCAATGAGGCGTGTGTAATATTCCTTTTTCCGTGTGCGCATAGCTGCAACAGATGTATTGCGCATTTTTTTGTACTGGCCCAAGTAATAGTTGTTATCCTTATGCTGTTTCCATTTGTGATACCAGAAATCCTTCTGTTGTAGCACTGCTAAAATTTGTTTTGTCATCCAGGGCGAAATGGGCTGCTTATACGAGCGAGCAGATAACTTCGTACTGCTGTTCGTTGTAGCGCACGTGAGAGTGTGAATAAGAATGGAGAATTGAGTTTCAACGTCTTCATGGTATATGGTACTAGTGTCAATAGACTGAATTTTGGATCTGAGCAAAGTGTAATCGATTCTCGTAGTTACCTTGGTGGGTATTGATTTCGGTTTAATGACGTTTTGAACCGTTATATAGGTAGGTAGATGATCAGAAATAGGTTGGTTGCATACCCCTGCACTTATATTCGAAGTTATATTTGTTAAGATATGATCAATGACCGTTGCAGATGTGCTGGTTATTCTAGTGGGGATGGTAATCAAATTCCGAAAATTAAAGGAATTCAGCAGATGCGCATAGTCATTATGGTGTACGTTATGGGTATCTATGTTATTGTCTCCGCTAATTATAACCGGGTATTTGTGTTCTGACATGAGGGTGAAAAGTACTGATTCAAGTTTTTGAAGAAATAAGGCTACAGCTGAATTGGGGGGCCTGTACACGACACCCACGATAACAGAATTTTCTAGTCTGATAAATAATGCTTCGATATAAGGTGTGCTGCAAGAAACGTTTGGCAATGCTGAGTAGGTGCGACTGTTGTGAACAAAAAGCGCTACGCCACCACCACGCGAAAGTGAATGACGTGGATGTGAATGTGTTACGTAATCAGGAATGAGAACATTTTCACCTTTTCTGAGCCACGTTTCGGATATTGCGATGACATCATAAGGTTTTTGGTGCTGGGAAAGACAGGCAAGGAGCAAGTTCAAGTTTTTTCTTATGCTACGTATGTTGCTGTGAAATATGTGCAAGGTATCGTTCTTTGTCTTCGTGAAGGCCATATTTCTGCCCTGAGGTGGCTGTGCCTATGAATGCGTCACTAGACAATTTTCGCCAGATCATCTTCGCATGCAAGATGTATGACTTTGGAATTATCTGCCTTCCGCACCAGGATTCTTCCATTGGAGACCCAGGCAAATTTCCAACCTTTTTCCCGCTTCAGTTGGACGGCCTTGCCTAGCAAAATTTTGTTTTCAGGACAGAGGTGGTCGTTCACAAAAACTGGGTCACTTTCCTCAAAACCGAGCATCGATGTTTTCAACCGGTTTTTCTTTGCAGCCTGAAAGAACTTGTCCCGCACATTCCTTGAGGTAAACTTCACAATGATGTTTGACAGTCCAGATCCTTTAGTTGGAACACGATGTGCGACATCTATATCACAGGCAGAGAGCTCGACTTTTAGGCACTTGGCCACTTTCTGCACTGTGTCACCTACATTCTCATTCTCTGTCTCTGGTACGCCCTTTAGTTCAACATTGTTGCGCCTACCATATTGCTTCAACTCGACAAGTTCCTTTTTCAAGTCCCCCATGTCTTTCCTCATCCTCTGACAATCTCTTTCCGTATCTTGAATCTGTTGCTTCACCTCAGTGAGCTCCTCGCGGAAGTTCCGGATTTCATTCTTGAATTCATCGAAGCTGTCACTGTTAAATTCAACGGATTTCCTAATGGTGCTTACGTTCGTTCGGAGTTCGGCTATGGCTTCAAGAAACTTCGCTGTCATTTCAATGAATAACTTGGCTAGTTCCTTAATGGTATTTGGTGCCTTTTCTGACATGGATGTAGCAAAATCCTTCAACACTTCCATAGTGTAGAAAATCTTGGAATCCGGCCCGAATACAGACACAAACAGGCAAATAGGGAACAAATGGCGCAAACTTCCAACCACGTTCAGAGCAGACTGGCAGCTACAAAAATAGATACCTCATGAAGAAGAAAATATTTCAATAGCCCACCTGCGATGCGTAAAAACGGCAGGTTAGCAGTCGTCGCTGAACGGCCACCAGCCTGCTCTGAAGTGTCGTCCGTCGGTGTCCGGTCAGTTTTATAGGCGTCGAAAGCGCCCCCGAGTGTGCTGATATCCTGCTTTTGTTGATTATGGCACGTGCTGAGATGCAAAGGGTGGTGCGCGTGCGTGCAGTCAGAGAGCCCGTTTATCCGCCGCCGTCTTGGGCTGATTTTCACAGCTTTTTCTTGCCAGGGAGGCCTGCGATGCGTAAAAACGGCAGGTTAGCAGTCGTCGCTGAACGGCCGCCAGCCTGCTCTGAGGCTTTATAGCTGTGCTCGCTGAGCCTTTTATTGATACATCGTCCCGTCTGTGTCGGCCCTAAAGAAGAGCAAGTCAGAACCAGCTACACGAGACGGCCAGGAATCGGACAACAACCGCAAACGTGTCGCTGTGATTCCATATCTACATGGAATTTCACACTCCCTGAAAAAAGTGGGAAAAAAAGCAGGTGTCGATGTTGTGTTTTCTGCGCCTGATCGTCTGGCTGGTTTGTGCCGATCTGTTAATGAGATCAAAGGAAAAGTGGCGAAGTGCACAACTAAGCACCAGCCACGCTTCGTCCCTTGTGATAAGGGGATTGTTTATAACATCCCTCTGCCCTGTGGAGGGCAGTACGTTGGACAGACGGGACGATGTATCAATAAAAGGCTCAGCGGACACAGCTATAAAGTCTCAAAAGTAGTTTCCGGTCACCTCGGCATTCATTGCCGGGATTGTGAATGGGCAAAGACAGAGAAAAAAACAGTGCGTACCGCTATATCATGAAACCAAGGTCATTGCCAAAAATCGGGAAAAAACTGCGAGGGAAATTATCGAGGCCTACAACATATTCAAGCAGGGAAATGCATGTATAAGCACTCCTTCGCTAACACTACTGCAAAAAGAGCTGTCACTCCTGGGGGCTGATAATCTCCGCTGATTTCTAGCGCGCTTCTGTTGCTGATGTTACATTTATGTTTTGTTTTGTTTTTTGCACCTTGTAAACCTTTCCCTCTCTGCCGACATCTATGTATTTATACTTGTGTGATCAGCAATAAACCCTCAGTTGTTAGTCAGCGCTGTGTCGTCCATTTCCTTGTCTTTTGTGCTCGTCTTCGTTCGCGCTGTTTATTCAAGCTGTGGCAGTTGTAATTAATTTAAAAAATTTCCACTTCATGGCAATATCGGGTAGTGAGCAACAATGCGTGTGTGATGCGAATACACGCACGGCTGTCAATATTTGATCTGTTTGCTAAACGACGAAACTTTAGAGCTGGCTTCTGGTCATTACCGACAAATAATGACCCAACCACTCACAGTCACCAGCTCAGCCAATGAATGTGCACACGATATACCTTGTTACAATATCTAGGATGTAATTCGGCGATCTGTTGTGGCGTCATCGTTTGGTCGACACGCAGTTGAGGTTTCCTGTGTTTTGATCTTTTTAAATACTTTTAAGTATTTAAAAAGATATTGAAAATACGCAAAAGATATTGAAAATAATGAAGGCCAGCGACTTGTTGAGCACTACAGGGCTTGCAACAATTGCAAACCACGGTTCTGCGAGGTGAGGATTTTGGGCAGAGGCATACATCAGACGGCTCGTGAAATTCTGGAAGCCTTTCATATAAAAAATGCGGGTCTGAGCTGTGTTAGTGACACTTCCGTTTTTCTACATCAAGCTGAGCAAAAATTTCTGTCGCGCCTACTGTGATAAGATTGATGCATGGTGTTGTGTCTGGGTGCCTTGTACGCGTGCGCATGCGCTGGGAGGGCTTTATATTTTTCGTATGCTGAGGCTTGATTAAACAGTTGGAGTAAGCGCCCGTGTTGTCGTCTTTCTTGTGTTGTGTCCCCGTTGCGCTAAAAATCATTTATTATGTTCTACTTGGTATTTTGAAAAGCAGCTTTCTGTACCAGAGCGAGGGGACTAAGGAATGTGATGTGACTACCACCTCAAAAAGATTTGTTTTTACTTTAGTCTGAGCCAACAAAAGTATTTCTTGTCGCTCACAATTTCAGCTGATTCCAAGGATAAGTACCTGTGCTGTAGCTGACTGCAGTACAAAATTATTACAAGCATGTTCATTTTACGTACAAAAACATTACACATTGTTAGAAAACCATGAACAGCCACTTTTCCAAATTATTTAGAAAGAAATAGAAAAAATTCCGTGATTACATAATACGATATGATTTCCACCACCTTGAACATATGACCAATCAAATCAGAACAAACACCAGTGGCGCCACAATCAGCTGACAAGAGAAAACACACTCCCCAGCAGTATAATAAACAGCAATGCTTGCGCACGAATATGCACCCAGGGACTTCCAGTTGCATGGCTAGAAGGCAGGGGGCCAAGCATAATTTTCTTTCATGAAAGAGCACTTTGCACGTTAACATTCTTGCACTACATTCTTGAGTAGTATTCGACACTAACTGGTGAGTCAAGATGGGAAATTACAACGAGAAACAAAAACCAGGGCTCGCAAGTGAACAAAGAACTGTGAATAAAGAAAGTTTCAACTAGTCGAACAATTATTGGAAAACACAGATGAAATTAAAGCACTTATTATTTCTTATCTAGTATCTAGTGATCGCAAGCGACGATCTTCCAGAAAAAAGCAGCGGTCTCACAGGTGCTGATGCTGGTAGAGTCCATGTGGCCACTGATAACTAATAAAAACGACCCTTTAAATGCAAGAAAAAGCATTTTTACAGTTCAGTAAAGCAAGTTGCCGGGCCAGTTGGGATTGCATTTTTCGAAAGAAGTTCAGGAATGTCTTACGTGTCCTTTCTTTCTGTTTCTTGTCCGTTTTTTGCGCTAACTTCTTTCGAAACATACATTTTTACAAGTATTATTATACTTACTGCTGCGTTTGTTTTCAATTACAAGTAAAAAAATAATGCTCGTATATTGAAATAAAAAACTAGACCGTGTGGCATAGCGTAACAGGCTCAGTGAGCTATTAGAAAAGAGAAAAAAGAGTTGCAGCACTACCTCTTTTTATAAATATGGTCTCCATTCTAATATACTCTGGCACTCTAAAGCGTCTTCATATGTTGTTGACGCAGCTAAAACTAGAAAATTACCGATTTCCAGCTTATATGCGAGATGGAAAAAGCTTGCACTGCACTAGTGATTTCATGCTTCCATTTTTCAAGCAACGTCTCTAGACTACATTTGGAAATACTGTTCTCTGTGAACTTGAAATGCCCAATATAGAAACCATGAGGCATCTCATTCAGTGAGGCCTCACATGGTTTTGATTTGGAGAAAGAAATTTAAGCCAATAAACTATATGTTTTCTTTTGTGAATATCGGACACAGTGATGTGAGTTTCCTTTCAACTTTTTTTTGGACCTTTCACTTCACTGAGCACACTCCTGCTCTGGAATGCAGTCGGCAAAATGGCTTCACAATGTAAGAGGTTACTTTCTTGAGGTAGTCGGTACATGTTCGTCAGGTAAAGACACAACACGACTACGACAGTGTGAAAGAAGTAGACAGACACGGCGCTGACTCACAACTGATGATTTTTATTGTTGTCACGCAATAAAAAGGTGAAAAATGACCACAACCAACATTGTTTTTTTTTGTAACAGTTTGCCTGCTGGGAAACTTGTGGCCCTGCATCAAAGATTGACTGCAAAGAGCCAACACATTGGTGAATAAAAGCAAAAAATGTTTAAAAATGTAGAAGAAACCACTACTCTGCCAACTAGGCTGCTGATGTAGAGTAGTTCTTTTCGGGTGAGCGCAACAGAAGGTTTGCTGATGCACTCGTCTTGCTCCCGATGAATCTCAAACACTTCAACCATTTCCCGCATGCGCTGGTCCTTATGCTTGTACGCTGTGGTTGTTCGGCTGAGGGCAGAAATGCAGTTTTAGCACTATAGCCAATGTATGACCACGTTGCTTTGGACAGGTGGTTTTAAGGAGGTCTCTTGTTCAATAAGACAGTTATTTAGGCTTCTACTGTTTGACTGACAAAGCACGTTCCATTGGATAGCTCACTTCTTTGCGCCACATTTTTGGGGCACTAGTACTTGAGAGAATTATTGGTTCTTTTCGCATTCTGCAGGTGGCGACCCTTCATAGATGACGCTCTTACAGTGATATTGCAACTTGCTTTGAACAGGGAATACCACTCGCACACCGACCCTAGTTCCTGCTCTTTTCAATTTTTGAGACTTGTCTCACACGTGTCTCACAACTTAAAAATAAATAACTGTTAGAGCCGGTGTCCGAGTAGTAGTCCCTGATCGTAGCAAATTTCCAACGTCTCTGCAAGAGCGTCAACCGTGAAAGGTCGCCACCTGCAGAATGCGAAAAAAAGCAAAAATTCTGTTATTTACTAGTGCCCCAAAAATGTGCTGCACAGAAGTAAGCTATCCCGTGGAAGATGCTGTATCAGCCAAACAGAAGATGCCTAAATTACCATCAAAGCGAACACGAGAGCTCCTTAATACCACCTGTTGAAAGCAATCTGGTCATATTGTCACGTTGTAGTGACGGCAGTCCAGCGGTCAGGAAGACACCAATCAGTCTTGGAAACGAAGCTCTTTATTTCGGCTAACTTGCGCCCGCAAAAGAACTGAATCACTCGGCGGCGGCGTGGAAAGAGAAGTTTATTTTTTCGATGGCAACAAAAATACAAAACAAAACGGCTGAACGCAAAGGTCTGATCATACAAGCACATGCGCAGTGCCGCTGCACCGAGCACGTCAGTAAGGCAGTAAGAAAGCCGACACTCGACCGCCGCGCAGGACGAAGTATGTCGACCATTTGCGCAACAACTCAGCCTCGCTCATTGACAGCGCGTCCACGCATGCTTGTTCAAAGAGGCGCATGCGGAGGCGCTGCAACATTGGAAACATTGTTCTTTGCGGACGCCCATTTAAGGAAGCCACTCCACGCTGCCGCCACAAAGCGAACATGCCGACACACAAGAGCATATTTTTAAACACTTCGGGTGAACTAGTGCGCGCTTCCAGGCGGGTTCAAAACATGCGTGACACTAATATCCAAAAGGCGCGCGGAACTACACACTCAAACATTGCGTGCTGCAAAGTATCAAGCAGACCGCACTGCGGGCATGAGGCGGAGGGCGCCACGACCCACGCTGCAAGGCGGTCTCTTGTGGGCAGGACTCGCCAGCCTCGCAGCCAGCCGAAGTCCCTGACATCTGAAGGAAGCGCAGCTGAGGTCAGTTGGCGCCAGCGTGCCCGTCTCGTTTTCTGGAGTTGTTCGCGGGTAAGCTCAGCGACCGTTAGTGCTTCACACATCCTGGTGGGCGTGGTTTCATCAACATCCAGGTCGGGCACGCTGGCAGTCAACGACGCCAGTGTGCGACGCTCGTTAACGAAAAATACCGGCGGCTGCTCGGCTGCAGGGCCAACCACGTGTTGTGTAAAAAACACGTTACACGCTGTACCCAGAAAGTATTTGAGGAGTGTTTTCTCGGGATAGTCTGTGTTGCGTACAAGATCTCGTACTCCTCGCAAGGCGAGCACATTATACATGGTGCGGATGCAAGGTTTATTAAACACACCCATGTACGATGGAAGGCGCATGAACAACCGTGAAACAAGTTCGGTTTTCCCCGCCCAAACGAATGAGCCACAGGCCGTGGTTAGCCTGCGAGCAAACGTACGCGGCGGATTTTCGACGCGGGCGACAAAAAAACATGCAGCTAGGACTGTGGACTTCACTATATAGCTGCGCTCTGCTATTGAAAGGCGGAAAGTTGACGCCACCGAAAGGCGTTTCTCAGCATTCGTGCGGAGGTTAGTCCAGGTTTCGTGGGCTTACTTCTCCGCTGGCGAGGAATACTACTCCCAGGACTTTCACTCCCTGCGCCCACGCCATTTCGCGCGCAAGGTTCGGTGTGAAGGTGCCAAACCTTAGCGCCTTGCTTTTTTTCCTGTTCAATAGGGCCCCGGATATCTTGGTGTACTTGTGAAACAGCCGCGAAAAAGCGGCATAGCTATCCTCGTCCTTGATTAAAAGCGACACGTCGTCGGCGTGGGCCGAAACTTTGATTTGGCCCTGGCCAGGCAGAGGGAAGCCGCGTATGGATGTGCTGTTGTTAATATGCCGGATGAGTGCATCTAGGCATAACACGAAGAACGTTGGGGAGAGAGGGCATTCATACCTTATGCCCCGGGTGACTGAGAAGGGAGCGCTCTGGTGGCCGTTTACGGAGACACGAGCGTTCAGGTCCGCGTAAAGCAAGCGCAGCCTGTTGACAATTTGCGGTGGGAATCCGAAGGCTTCGAGGACCCCGAACAGATACGAGTGTTCCATCCGATCGAATGCTTTCGCCTGATCGAGCGAAACAAAGCACCCGGTGAAGCCCGTCCTGCTGGCAAATGTAAACAGGTCTCTTGTCAGTGCCAATGCAGCAAATACAGAGCGGTCAGGAACACTGCTGGTTTGAGACTGGTGGATTAGGTAAGGCAGAACCGTCCGCATTCTTCTGTTGATTAAAGATGCGACGATTTTGTAGTCTGCGTTTAAGAGACTTATGGGCCGCCATGCTTGCGGGTCGGAGGGGTCACCGCCCGCTTTCGGAATGAGTATTTTGCGGCATTCGCGGAAAGAGTTTGGCCGTAGTCCATCCGCGAGGAAGCCATTGACGATCCTCAGCAGCGCTTCTTGGATCTCGTAAAAAAACGTGGAGTAAAAACATGTTGGAATGCCGTCTTGACCGGGGCCGAGGCTGCATTCATACTTTGCAGGATGGCGTGCAGCTCTTGGCTTGTGGCTGGTGCGCAAAGGTTTTCATGCAGCTCTTCAGCTACTCGTGACAAGTTTCCAATAAACCTTTCTAGAAGTCCGTCATAGCCTTCAGATTCAGCCAACTGCCCGTTGAGAACAAGTCCGAGAAGTGGCTCTCAAAGATCGTGCAGATGTCAGACGTGGTTCTGCTTTGTGTGCCGTCTGGAAGGGTCGCAAAAGGCACAGTAGCGGGAGCGAATTCCTCTGCCGTGCCTGCGCGTACGTGTCGCAGCACAGCCCGTTGAGAACAAGTCCGAGAAGTGTCTCTCGAAGATCGTGCAGATGTCAGACGTGGTTCTGCTTTGTGTTCCGTCTGGGAGGGTCACAAAAGGCACAGTAGCGGGAGCGAATTCCTCTGCCGTGCTTGCGCGTACGTGTCGCAGCACAGCCGGGTCTGATATAGGTCGCCAGAGCTGTTGTGCGCGACTAGCTGCCCGTGATGACTGGCAGAGTAACACGTGGTAGCGTGCTTCAAGTAGGCACAGGTAATCGCTCATAGCAAAGGTTAAGGGGGCTCCCCTTTGCACTATACGGATGCGCTTGAGGGTGTCATTCAGTGCGTGCGTTACACGGCGTCTGCGGTCTTGTCCGGCCGCCACCAGGGTTGCCTGCCAACAAGTCTTGAGTGTATCCCATGAATCAGTTGCAATAAACCTCTTGCACGATGCGGCCAACGCCGTACGCAGCGACGCCACGCTTTCCGGGTCTGCCAGTACACTCTTAGAACTAAAGGAGTGCAGAGGAGTGCCCAGAACACACTTTGGAGGAGTATTTACTTGTCCCATATTCCACTCCTTTTTCCAGAATAAAATTACTCCCTCTGGACAAAGAGTGATTGAACACCTACTCATGGAGTACTGTCCTACTCCTGCAATAGAGTACAGGCACTCCTCCGAGGGAGTAAAGCTACCACATTGAAACAGCATCCTACTACTCTTTCAGGTAGAGTTCCAGGACTCCGTTTGTTAGAGTGACTATACTCCTTCAAGGAGTATCAGCCCAGATCTTATTTTACTCCTTCAAAATGAGTTTCACGTGTTTTCAATGTATCCTACTAATTTTCTTATTTCACATATTCTTCAGAGCAAGTTGGTCATATGTTTTGCAGGATCCACCTGCGCTACATCTACAAAAGAGTAATGAGCAAAAGGGATTATAATCTTTGAGTGGAATAATTTTTGCTCATACAACTACTTTATGGCTACACTACAGTTTGCACATTAGTATGGTGCTCTGTCTGCGTTGGGAATAACAATGGTTCAAGAAATAATGACAGAAATGTACAACACTGATAACTTTTATTTCTCAAGTGATTGCTGTGATTGCTGTGGCTGCCCAAAACACGCTCGGGAGGCGCTCGCTAGGATCAAGCCCCATTAGTGTCTCAAGCAGCAGACAAGCCCGCTTTGTTTTTGAGGTGTACTTGACATTAAATGCCAAGAACACTGCCAAAAGCAAAGTAAACCCATCTACCAAATCCACCGCAGTGAGCTGTAAGCGCTCAAAAGAAACTAAGATGCTGGATGATGCCGTAGCTTGCTCGGCTGAGTGAAGGAGCTTTGGCTATGCGTGCATTTCTCCGGGTGCCTGCAAACATGAATGAAAATAATGCAAGTAAGAGTCAATTCCAATGCCCTTTTCATACTATCCTGCATATAACCCCATGAAAAAAAATAAAGAATACAACTAGAATGTACTCATCGTGTGTGTCATGTCGCTACTAGTGTGTACCTATATTGTGACCAAGTGCAGACACCTTTCATGGCAAACCTTCATTCAGAGCTACAATTTTATGAAGCCCAATACAATTATCACTATGCTAGTCCTTTCAAAAGCTGTGTGCATGTAAAACAAGCACATTTACCAAATGGAAATTTTAACATCAGCAAGCTCTTCTGCAAGTATCATGATCAGCCTGACTACGCCCACTGCAAGGCAAAGGCCTCTCCCATGTTCTCCAATTAACCCTGTCCTTCGCCAGCTATGTCCACCGTGTTCCTGCAAACCTCCGCCCATGGAACTTTTTGCTGCTTCCTGCTACGCTTGCCTTCTCTTGGAATCCACTCCGTTACCCTTAAGGACCAGCGATTATTTTGCCTTCGTCTTACACGCCCTGCCCAAGCACCCTTTTTTCTCCTGATTTCGACTAGGATGTCTTCAACCCGCGTTTGTTCCCTCACCCACTCCGCCCGCTTCCGATCTCTTAACGTTACGCCTATCATTTTTATTTCCAAAGTCGTTGCGTTGTCCTTAACTTAAGCTGAACCCTCTTCGTTAGCCTCCACGTTTCTGCCCCATAGGTGAATACCGGTAGGATACAGCTGTTGTAGACTTTTCTCTTGAGGGGTATTGAAAAACTGCCATTCATGATCTGAGAGAACCTGCCATATGCACTCCACCCCATTCATATTCCTCTAGTTATTACCCTTCATGATCCGGATCAGCGGTCACTACCTGCTCTAAGTAAATGTATTCCCTTATCACTTCGTCATTTCTAAAACCACACCTATTGTGCTTGACGGTTTCTTGTCACATAATACATTTTGCAGTTTAAAATATAGGGTAACCTTGAATCGGGAAAACACTTAAAACAATGACAGTTTTCTTGCTGAATAGAAATGGCTTTTGCAATTCCTGTTTCCCAGACACCATTAACTGAATTTCATGCTCTAAAATAGTGAAGGAAAAATTCAAAATTTTTCATCTCAAAGAGGCAGACAACAAATTTCAGTTTGGTTTGGGTTGGTTTATGGGGTTTAACGTCCCAAAGCGACCCAGGCTATGAGAGACGCCGTAGTGAAGGGCTCCGGAAATTTCAACCACCTGGGGTTCTTTAACGTGCACTGACATCGCACAGTACACGGTCCTCTAGAATTTCTCCTCCAAAGAAGTTCCAGCTGCCGCGGCCGGGGTCGAACCCGCGTCTTTTGGGTCAGCAGCCGAGCAAATTTCAGTTTCACATTTTTTTTTTAATGATGCATAAGGCATTACTATGCACGGATAACCACACAGTATTCGCCTATGACTGCTAAATAATTTGTAATTAAATATCTTCTCTCTCCTGCTTCACTTTTAAAAACTGAGCAATGGCGATGGCATCAAAGGTCAGTATAAGCCAGGGGAGGCATGAGGAAAACTGCAATATAATTGCAGCTTCGTCATTCATTGTGATTCCGACTCTTAAGGCAGGCTGGCTTTAGCATTGTAACTAATTAAAACGATGAAGTAGCGATATCGTAGCTTTTTTGTGCCTTCCATAACCTATACTGAACATTGATGTCATAGCAATTGCTATGCTATTGAAACAGGGAAGAAAGGAAATCTGGTTGTAATTATTTAGCGATTGGAGACGAATACTATGCAACAATTCTATGTATACGAATGCCCAGCACGTCGCTACAAAGAACACACATAACCAAAAATTTGGTGTTTGTACTCATTTAAGGTAATACTACTTCCCACGCAAGAACACGACAGCCATGTGTAAACTTTTTGCTTTCATAGTAATAAAGTCTATCCAACGACAAGTTAGGCGCAGCATGTCTGCTCTTTATAAATATGCAATACTGACAATGTTTGACACTAGCATTTGGCATGAACGAGATAACTGTGATTACTTCGCACATTACGTGCCAGTCCATACTATTATGCGCAATTTAGATTTGCAAATGTAATGTGTAATTCTCTATGACTGCCACATTAGTGCACTGCAAACCAATGAAGTTGTCTTGCATTTGCAATGTTCTCACTACTTTTATGCAACACTGATCACTTCAGTGTATTTGCATCGTTCTGTTAGACGGCCACGGGATAGCTAGAATTAAGGCTATTTTATGTGATGGAAACCATTGACTAGACAACAAAGAAGAAAAGCCTCAACTACTGTCCTGGTGCTGGGACGTCTAATAAGAGCTCAGAAAGACTCGGTTTCAATACGCCAAACCCTCCGCATAACATTACCCTGTGCGAAAATACCCCACCCCACCCTAGCTTAATTTCTGTCCACATGCACCAAGGCTCACTGCACCTGTTATAAATATTGCCCTAAATATAGCAATCAAGCTGCCCGTGTATGCATAGGCTATCTGTGCATGGAGAAAGAAAGAAGTTGTTAGGAATGTTTCACACCAAAAACAGAAAAAAAGGCAGCCTGTTTCTCAGAAACAGCTAAGAGCATGAAATGGTGTGTCTAAAAAAGATTAGGCTGCTTTGTACTTATTTATGACAACGAGAACTGTCAGAGCTGCGCTTTCAAAAATTCAGGAGCTTTGTGCACAAACGTTGCTTCCGTATGCACGTCTTGCAGCACCAACGCTTCCGAATTTAAACGACCGATGAATATGCACAGGAAAAAGCAAATAGAGAGCGCTTGAATTTAAAAGAAAAGCTACCTTGCACAATCAGAAATTTCGCGACGACAGAACCTTTCAAACAGTGACGTGTACTGGTTGTGGTATACCGAATATATACCTAGCAAATAAGTGTGCGCTTTGTTAACGAGCGGGATTCTGTGGCGGCAATGCTACAGCTCCAATTCCGAAAACCTAGCGCTGCAAAATTGAGTTTTCAAAATACGTGCGAATGCACGATACACTTTTGCACGCATTTAGAACTTTCAGTTGTGAAACACAGACAACGAATCTTGTGTATGCGTCTTCCTTGGCTGGTAAAAAAATTCTTCTATAAGTCTCCAGTTTGCCTGTGTACTCCACAAATTCTAGGATCCCTGTCCGCTACATGTCAAATTTCACTGAAGCGAAAGTAATACAACCGACAGCTGATGATCTGCTAGGGCAACAGGATTTCAAAAGTTTGAGAAGGGCAGTGGGAGTCCAATCCAGGTGGAGTAGTGAAATTTGACTAGTAACAGACAGGGATCCTCCAATCTGTGGAGGACACCGGCAAATTGGAGACTTACGGAGGAATTTTTTTACCCGCCAAGGAACACTCATACACAAGAGAGAACCACAGAGGACTACGGCTTTTACCAGCCCTTGTCCTGTGCGGTTCTCTCTTGTGTATGCGTCTTTTTTGGCTGGTAAAAAAATTCTTCCATAAGTCTCCAATTTGCCTGTGTCCTCAACAAACCGCAGGATCCCTGTCCACTACTAGTCAAATATTTCAACTCCACCTGGCTTGGACTCCCACCGCCCTTCTCTGTGGAGAAAGGGTGACAGCAGCTGGCAAAGGACAAGGTTAACTGCAGATCAACTGGGGAGGCATTATCCTGCACTGATTTTGACGGCAGGTTCACAAGACAAACAAAATCAACTCGAGGAGCGGGGTGCACATCATGCGACTGAATGTCAATGGCCAGTGAAAATGGCACCAGCACTGTGGAATGCACATGCAGAAAACGAGACGCATTTTTTTGTCAACTTTGAGTAGCAGTCTACTGCACTTTTAAAGAGCAAAGCTCTCAAGTATGGCAACACTGGCACTTTTTGTTTTACTGGGGTGAGGGTCGTCGTGAGGGTTGAAGTCCATATTTCTTTTCCATCCACTGTGTTAATCGCGAGCTATGTTTACTTAATAGGGGCTGGGCATCTAACATCACCGTTATTTCTTTGCAGCAGTTAAAACAATACAGCATATATTTTATAACATGCTTAACGAATTTTTGGGAGCAGCATGCTTTTACCCTTCTACTATTTGTTGCTACTGAATCAGTTTGGCGTTGACAAAAGATCTGTAATAAGGAGTAATTACTCATTGACATCCACTCGAGCACAGCCAAATGGCTACAAAGGAAAGCTATACAGCTTTCACAGAAACTTCGTAGTTAAAGAAAGATTCGTCCTGGTCCGGTGTTCGAACTCAGAACCACCACTTCACTGGAGCAGTCGCTCTACCAATTTGTCCAACCTGGACGGCAAGCTTATGGTAGGGCGAGAGCGAAGTGATCAATAACTCGAGTGGGAACTGTGTTGGTCCAATGTTTTAGGACCCCTAAAACATTGGACAAACTCAGTTCCCGCTTCATGTTACCTCTAAAACATTGGACAAACTGAGTTCCCGCTTCATGTTACAATACTGAGTGACATTTTGGTCTATACACCATAAATACCGGTGAAGCATCATGATAGAACACAATGTTTTTTAAAGGGATAAAGGAATATGTTCACCCTTTCAGAGGGCACATGTGCATAAGAGGTAACATGTGTGAAATAGTCACTGCACCTGAAGCAGTGTAAACTCCATTTTGTTAACAGCAGCAGTCAAAAGCTTCATGAGCGACTATTTCATAGAGATCATGCAATTACATTCATGTAATTCAGGATCAGATTCATGTGATTATACAGGGAGGTACTGCTGCTAACTGCACGTAGAGCTCTGCATGCATTTCTATACCCGGCTGTGAGCCTATGTCTACGAAATTTTTCTAAATAGGCAGGTAAAGTATGCATCACTGGAAAACAATACCTACCACAAACAGATGAGGAGAGATAGCACAGCCAAACGCTGGAAGCACGAATGGCCCAGTAGATACTGGCAGCTGGCAACTGCAAATAAATATGTCAGAGCAACTGTTGTCAGTGGCCATAACAATGTCATGAATGACAAGAGAAGAAATTGTCTACTGCTTCATAAATTAGAATAAGGCATTAACATAGGAACACAAAAAGCAATGAGATGTCCCATGACAAAAGAAATGAACAGATTGTATGTGAGGCACCGATATACATTTTTTCAGTAGATTTACATGACTGTCACAACCGCATAGAAAGATGAGCAGGCTGGAATACCACTATTTTTATGCATGATGAAAAGAGCGTAACTATTCGAATATAGCATACACAGGATTTAATTATTACTACTAGGGTGCTTTGCAGCAGCACCGAAGGTATTTTTAAATTGAACGTAGCGACCAGTAGACCCGTCTGCTTTGCACAAATGACGAGAGGATGGAAAAGGCATGCATTCATTAGCAAGAAGCACGATATCTCACATCACAGCATGAAACAAAAATTGGTATTGCATTTAACAAATCTGCACAAATAAAAACTGCCTAGTGGCAATGCAAGTAAGAGCAAGGGAAAAAAATACCGAAGAAAACTGGTGAGTGTGGTGCAGGGAGGTCTGTGGGTAGGGTCTCGTGCCTGGGAATAGTTCCGAGCGCGGAGAATCGCCGGCAGCACAGCTGGTGGCAGTCAACCAACAATAAATAAGAGAAAGTGAAAATCAATAACAAACCATCACCGATATAGCGAACGACTTGAAAGCGGGCCGCACAAACGAGGGATATAGCAAAAAGCTTAAAATCCTAAATAAGTGCGCAGTTGCATCCCAAACAGTTCTCAAAATCTGAAGGCGAGGAAGCATCGACACCTACACCTCAGGGCAGACGCAAGAACGATCTAACTTTGACATAATACTGTGTCAAATTCTGTTCCATGGGGAAGCACAGATAAATATTTACAAATGACTAGGCAAGGGATATGCCCCAGCCTTTTACACGCGATCATTGTCCCCGAAAAAATTGTATGACAAATATTAAGGCGTAAGCACTAATCCGACGAGTACACACACTGAGCACTGTCTGTTGGCAGCTGGCCTAGCGCGAGTGCTCTGTCGCGCGGCACTGCCGCTCATCGTCATCTTCTAAGTAGCACAAATCAATCCGACGGGCACCAGCCGCGAGGCAACTCGACCGTTGTCAGTTCCCTTGTCTGTCCGCAGCTGGCCTAGCAAGAGCGCTCTCTAACGTGGCACTGCACGGTCATCATCCTCTCCTACGTAGCACAAATCTATACTATTGGAATGTAGTAAACAATGTGGTGACGCATGAATACGTAGTGCGCAGGCCGCGGGCCGCGGGCGAACGGACCGTCGTGTGAATCGGCCTTAACGCATTATAGCTGAGGCAACCGCACGCAGACTGCCTGCACTGCCATCCCTATATAGGCCCACACTAATAACGCGTGCGAATAGAGATCAGAAGTAAAGAAACGTACACGGGACTCACCGTTCAGACGGCTCATCAAGGCTTAGCAAAACCGCACATTCTTCTTCGTTGCCTCTCCAGATGACAAGAAGTCGTAGCGCTACCTTTCTTCACGGCTTTACCCGTTCAAAATCACCAGTGTTGACAGGGCGTAATTCTCGTCGTTGGTTTCCAAAACACACTTGTGTTCTTCATACACGTCCACCGCACGAGCACTCAAACAATGCTACGAAAACCCAAATAACACAAAACGTGACGACGGCTGCAGTTTTGCTTCGTTGAAAAAACCTAAAAATGCGCTTTTTTTTATTACTAATATTTGAATTGTGTTCGCAACAAAAACAAATTATATTTTTTCATTTTATTTCTTTATTAAATGCGAATACCATAGCGCTTTGAGATACCTTTGCTGACATGTCGTTTGTAGCAGCTGCGATCCTGTGATCCCATCCCCGGGTGTCCTAGCAGACGATGGCGCAGACGACGCTGTTGACGGAATGCAATTTCGATTGACGGCAGCGAAAATCCCTTAAATGCGACAAAAAAGGCAAAGAAACGCACCGTATCGCAAACTGGTCCATATCAAGGATATGTTCGACGCGAGCGGTAGGACAAAGAGCAGCTGCGATGCATTACTCTACGCGACACTGGCATGCTCGACGGAGATCTACATGAAACAGAGCTTAAATGTGACCCGTACAAGCGGATTACTGTGATATCAACTGCGTTACGGAACTACGACGATACTTGCTTCACACTTTAGTTTATATGCAACAGCGGCCCGCACTCGCCGCATCCTGTTCGAGTGTACTTTCACTAGCAAGAGCCCACATGCATGGAAGCCGACAGAAGCAACTGTCTTTTCGAGTTCAGATTGTTCCGAGAAATACGAGCAGCTAACTTTAGCACGTACTCGAATTCAAGTTCTCAGCCTGTGTGTCACGTACGGTGACGATGGCGTCGAGGACTGTGTGTCACGTACGGTGACGATGGCGTCGAGGACGAGCTTAAGAATCGCCTTAACGTGGCCGCAACACAGCCGGTATCCCAAGCATTCGTGCGCTAATTGTTGTTCACCTGTACTGCGAACGTGCGCTCAGTCACAGGCCAGCCGCTAGCTGCTCGATTTGCCAGCCTTGCGAGTACAATTCGCAAGTTTCTGAGCCAATCTGTGAGCGAGCCGAGCTTTCAGCAATGACGCTGCTCGCGAGCGCGCCGCGCGACGAGCTTCGGCCTGCTCCCTGGCTGCCGTATTCGTAGCTAAGCCTAGGAGGTGTCACTTCGATGCCAGAGCTGAGAGCGCTTCGAAACTGGCTAGCGCTGAGGTGCTACTCTTTGCATTGTAAGTACGTTTTATTGTGAACTATGTCTCGTAGTGAAATAAAGATATGCTCGGGTCCACCCGAAAGGTGATGATGGCGTCGAGGGCGAGCTTAAGAATCGCCGCAACGCAGCCGATATTCCATGCATACATGTGTGCTAAATTTGTTCACCTGTGCTGCAAACGTGGGCATAAAGGCTCGCTCAATCGCAGGCCAGTCGCTGCTCGATTTTCCAGCCTTGCGTGCGCGATTCTCAAGCTACGGAGCGAATCATTGAGCGAGCCGAGCTTTCGGCAAAGACGCCGCCCGCGGTCGCGCCGGGCGACGAACTGTGCGCTGCTCGCTGGCTGCCCTTGTCGTCGCTAAACCTAGCCGATTTCACATAGATGCTGTAGCTGAATGCGCTTCGAAACTGGCCAGCACTTAGGTGCTACCCTCGGCACCGTTTTACTCTGAACCCCGCGTCATAGGGAAATAAATATATGCTCGGTTTCCGCGACCCCTTCAGGAGCGGAGCTATAGCAGAGGCCAGGCGAACTCCAGAGCAGCAGCAAAGTGGCTATGGGAGGAAATTTGTATGGCTGTTATCGCTTCTACCAACAACTCGACATTGGCTAATGATACTCTATCCCAGAGCTTTGGTCGTGAACAAACAATACCAGTGCATTTTTCTGACGCCGGCAGTCGGCATCTAGGCTGGCAGGCCGGCCCCAAGAAGCTAGCGCGCCCTTACGATTGTATGGCCGTGGCGCACATCAAAACCGCCACGATATTGTCCTCTTCGCTCAGGTTGTAGCAGCACACTGCTAATAACGAGGAACCAGACCACTTTAAAAGACCGAGCGCGAGGGCGCAGGAGCCTGGGCCAAAGCGCGTGACTGACGTCATTCCCGAGACCTCATTTCACGTGAGAATCAAACGAGCAGGCGACCCGCAGGTCACCCTTGTAGGTGTGAGGAACGGTGTCGTGGAGCTGCTGCCTGGTCGCAAGCGACTGCTGGTCGCATGCCCTTTGCTACTTGCAAGTGTGAATTGGCATTCAATGCCCGTTTGCAGTGGCGAGTCCCTTAGTTCACGTAGTTCACGTATACGTATGTATACGTAGTTCACGTATACGTATATAGTAAGTGCTTCCGCGAAAATACAGTTAAACGCAAGTTTGAAGGAATGCATGGCGAGCGCTCTTAGCAAAATGAACAACGCGTCCTCGCTGTAGATTATTCTTTGCGGCTGTTACGACTCGCCTTCGTCCTGGGGAAGACGACGACATGGCAGCAGCGAAACGCCGACAAACCCCCCGAGACGCGCGTTGGGTGAACGCCTGGATGGCCACGGAAGCCGCGTCCGTCTGCCCGGTTGAGCGAGCGTTTCCCGTACACCGAGTGGGAACGCGCGTTCGAAATGCGCGCGAACGCCGCTCATGGACATTTCGGCGTCTGCGCTACGTGGTTGGCATCGTTCCCCTCTCCCAGCGCCTGACGACGGCGTGATCTCTCGGGAGTGAGTGAGTGCGTGCGTGTCGGTGATTGGTGCCAGTGAAACCTGGCCCCCATCTAGGGACCCTAGGGAAGAGAACTCTTAAAAAGCCGGCAGCGGCACGGCCGAAGAGCTCTTTGTCATCATGCTCTCCTGTTGAGCTGTCACGATGCAGCGTTCCTGCAGCTCACTTGTAAATATTCATGTATAAATTCCTCTTCTTTGTCTTTTCCCAGCAGCCTCGTCACAGGCGTCCCTCATTCGCTCTCCGGGGCACGTCCATGCTACCTCGACCGTAACAAACTGGTGGCAGCGGTGGGATGCTGCTACCTCGTCCCTAACAAACTGGTTGGCAGCGGTGGGACGCGAAACATCGGACGCCGGCGGAGAGTTGCGGACAACGGGACGCTGAGCAGCAGAACGGCGAGTCGGGGGCAGTGCAACAGCCCTTTGTGATGACTGGTTGCCTGCAGCGGACCGACTGCGCTGGATTCTTGGCTGCGAGGTTTGGTGAGTGCGGGACTTTCTTCTGCTGAGTTTTGCCAGGCTTTTGTTAGTGTCGGGAACAGAGCTGGTAATTGGGTTGTCGTTGCTGCTGGGTTAGTTGCAGCAAGACAATAGCGGGCAGTAGAGAAGCAGCACTCGGAGCAGCCATGGATTTGAAGACGCTGCGCAAACCAAAGTTACTGGAGCTTGCGAAAGAGTTGGGTCTGGAGGTATCAGACAAACTCAGAAAACCAGAACTGCTGAAGGCTATTCTTGCGTTGGAGGCTGAAGATGACGAGCTTGCGGAATGCCTTGAGGCCATTGAGGAGAGGGAATTGGCAAAAAGAGAACAAGAGGAACTTGAACGTAAAGAAAAACAAAAGAAAGAGGAACGCGAACGTAAAGAAAAACAAGAGAAAGAGGAACGCGAAAGAGAGCAGCGGCAACAGGAATACGAAAGAGAGATGCGGGAACTCACACGTGAACTTAACGCGATCAGAGGAAGGAGAACGCGATCTCGCTTAAGTTTTTTTAGAAAAGGTGAAAATTTCGGAGATTTTCTAGAAAATTTTGAGAGAATTTGCATGGAGGAGCAGCTAGACCAGGGTGATTGGCCAATTGTGTTGATGGGAACTTTACCGTGTGAAGCCGCCAATGTATTAGCGCGGTTGTCTGACGAGGACGCCCACAACTATCCGATTGCTAAAAGTGCGCTCCTCCGATACTTTCGTATTCCCGCGGAGGCAGATTTGGAAGGCCACATTGACGGTGGTAAGTTACGCCGCAATAGTGTCAGGGACAGAGTTAGAAGCTCTGCTCAGTCGCCGGATGACACGAGTGCTGTTCAGAAGTGGCGGCATAGGACAGGTTTGGTTCAGGAAAGAAAGGCCACTTCGGCAGCGAGGACCGATGAGTTCGGTCGAAAGGCTAGCAACGAGGAAGAGTGCAGATCCGCCAGCCATGAGGGCTCGGGCGATAATGTAGGCACTAAGGCTAGCAACGAGGAAGAGTGCAGATCCGCCAGCCATGAGGGCTCGGGCGATAATGTAGGCACTAAGGCTAGCAACGAGGAAGAGTGCAGATCCGCCAGCCATGAGGGCTCGGGCGATAATGTAGGCACTGCTAAAAATAATGAAAGGGGCAATGCGTTGGTTTTGAGCCCAGAGATGCATGCACTTTCCGGGGAGGCTGATTGCTGCGATCGAGAAGGTAGTACCCAGGACAATAACGCTACGTTAGCCGAACAGCGTCTCATAGTTCAAGTTCCGGGCAAGAGCGTTAGGGTATTAGGATCGAATAGCAAGCCTCACGAGAGCAAGTTATGCTCAGCAGGAGATAAAGTGCTGTCGGAACAGCTGGCTACTGCGACCCGCGGTGACTCACCGAAAGCACGAGCCGATAATTCGAACTTAAGGGTGAAATACGGCTCGGTGCTGCGTCAGAGAGAAGATGCGGAGGTTGAGGGTACCGCGAGAAAGGGAGGCGCGCAGGGCCGTTCTGCGAAGGCAGTTTTAGGAAGGCGACCACGCGCAAGGAGAGCCAAGACGAGGGGTGCTCTCGAGAGAACGGACGAAGTACGGGCCGAGGACATTGTAAAGTTAAAGGCCCGCCAGCAGCGTAATCGTCCGAGGCTATCATCACGGCACTCCATATGCGTCAGGCACCGCGCTAAGGCCAGACTAGCTCGGCGTTTACAGACAGCGCGAAAGCCACCTGACCCATTGTGGGGACGCTACGGTAGCAGGACGCGTAAAACTCGCAGCGGGCCGCAGAGGACGCCCAGCTACCGCATGGAAGAACGCCGTAGAACGCGTTCCAGTCGACGGACGCTGTTGAATCGAGAAATGAGTTCTCGTAGGCGTTTCTTACATACGCGATCGTCATCCCCTCGCATTCAAATGTTCAGACGCGGCTCAGGTGTTGGAGACGCGCGGCTGGGGTGCGGAACAAATCATGGTCGCGTGGCGTCTGGGGCTCGCAGGTGTCGAAGAGCAGTTGATTTTTGTCGATTGTCGGCTGCTAAAGCCACTGTTAGTGTGCGTCCGCGCAGGGCGCGGTTGAAGAATAGGCGACCCCTTTGAGCCGCGCCGCGGCTCGTTAGCAGCAGATTCCGAGGATGTCTCTGCTGTTTTAAACCATTCCTGCAGAAAAAGCGTTTTGAAGAAAAAAAAAGTTTTGCAGAAAAAAAAGTTTTGAGCAGGAATAGGTTTCCGACGCGCTGTTTACATTGGAAGCGTTTCTTCTGATAAAAAAAAAAAGTTTAGCCGAAAATTAGGGGGAAACAAGCGCGTTCGTAATTGTCGGGGTCATTACGAATCGGAATACATCACAAAAAGGGGAGTCTCAAAGGTAATGCCGATGGCTTAAGTCGAGGTCCCTAGCGCAAGAGTCAGCATCATAGTTGCGGTTTAATGGTCTTTTTCTTCCTGATGTAGGATTTTGAACCGATTGGTTTTGTTTGTTTTAAAATTAAGATGCGCTTTGTGGTGTAATGTGCCGATCTGTGGGAGTTTTGTGAGTGCTGCTGGACTACTCCCAGTGATTAATTAATTGACTTTGTTTGAGGGAAAGAGCCTGGCATGGCTTAGTGGGGATTGTGTCGTGCTTGCGGACTGAGCGGTTGGGTTTTCGGCGTGGTTCTAACGCTAGCGGAGCACGAGTCACTATGCAGTGCCTTTGGGAACCTGCACATGCGAAGGAAGACTTCGGGTGCGCTGAGCTCCAGAACCGCCGAGAGAGAACCGACTGCAGTTGAGACCAGCCTCAAGCGACATCCCTCCGGACAGCGGATGCTGTCCCCTGTCCCTCGGGATCTCCTTCCCCCGGCGGGGCAGTCTGTTACGACTCGCCTTCGTCCTGGGGAAGACGACGACATGGCAGCAGCGAAACGCCGACAAACCCCCCGAGACGCGCGTTGGGTGAACGCCTGGATGGCCACGGAAGCCGCGTCCGTCTGCCCGGTTGAGCGAGCGTTTCCCGTACACCGAGTGGGAACGCGCGTTCGAAATGCGCGCGAACGCCGCTCATGGACATTTCGGCGTCTGCGCTACGTGGTTGGCATCGTTCCCCTCTCCCAGCGCCTGACGACGGCGTGATCTCTCGGGAGTGAGTGAGTGCGTGCGTGTCGGTGATTGGTGCCAGTGAAACCCGGCCCCCATCTAGGGACCCTAGGGAAGAGAACTCTTAAAAAGCCGGCAGCGGCACGGCCGAAGAGCTCTTTGTCATCATGCTCTCCTGTTGAGCTGTCACGATGCAGCGTTCCTGCAGCTCACTTGTAAATATTCATGTATAAATTCCTCTTCTTTGTCTTTTCCCAGCAGCCTCGTCACAGGCGTCCCTCATTCGCTCTCCGGGGCACGTCCATGCTACCTCGACCGTAACACGGCATAAGAAAATAATACGAGTTGCTTGCTACGATGAGCAATGATATCTATTGTGCAGCCTGTGGAGTCGCATGAACGTTTTCATTTGTTTGTTAATTCCTTTGGCGGAGGAGTAAAACAAGCACTGAACTCCCTTGGGGTATGCAGGAGTGGAAATGCCATTTTACTCTTTTGTCAAAAGGAGTGAACAGGACCTTTCACTCTTTCTCGTTTGTAGAGAGAGTAGATCGAGACCTGCAGGAGTAGCGAGGCTCTTTTACTCTTAATGCAGGAGTAGCAGTTCTTAGAGTGTAGGCTCGTGTCTATGCGCCACGTAACAGTACGTGGGGTGTCCTCACCAAAGTCGAGCCTGACTGACAAGGGGTGGTGATCGGAAATCACCGGCGTGCCTGCAGGGAACGCGAGAACCTCGCAGCTGACGACAAAAGAAGCGAGCTCTGGTGGAAAATAGAATTTGTCTATCCGACTGGCTGAATATTCTCTCTCCCACGGCGCTTCAAAGGCATCCCCGCGAAGCTGAACCCACGCATCAGACAAGTGGAACTGAGTCACGAGATCGCGGAGCGCGGGGGCACCGGAATAACGGCGACCGTGACCCTGTCCGCGGACGTCACGGTCAATGTTAAGAACACAATTGAAGTTACCGACTAAAAAGGTGGGGCAAGGATCAAGGAGGAATGAGTCGAGGCGCTCAAAAAAATCGAAACTACTAGACTGCCGTGCTGGCGCGTACACAACCAAGCACGTACCCGCCGCTGGTTTAGTGTGAAATCGACCGCAAGAGTGCGGCCATCCAGCACGAAAGTGCAATGAGCACCCGCGCGCAGGCAGGGGTTTACAAAAACGACACCAAGACCGCACATGTGAGAATCAGTCAACGAAAAATAAGCAAAAACAGAAAACCGGGTGGTGAAATTCCGCACATGAAGTGAAGTACAAAATTGCATTCCTGTAAAAACAGGATGTCGACGTCCCTAGCCCTGGCAAAGTGCATCAGCTCTCTCTGTTTGTCTACGGATTGAAATCCCAGAACATTCAGAGAGAGGAGATGCACAACCGCCATGACTGCCAAGAGCACCGACGGCATAACGTACAACCTAAAGACCGCTGCCATGGGCGGCGCTTGACGCGCGCGGCACTTTTTTGCTACAACGTCCGTTAACCGTCCCTTCGGATTCCGATGATTGGGGACGTTTGTAGTCTGGTCGGGGAAAGTCCATTGTTTCGGGGTCGTCGGCTCCTGTGGCCTCGCATACCGGTTGCTGCGTGGTCTGGGCGACGCCCGCAGCTGAAGCCGATGCCGACACCAGGGTCGCCGACGGGAGGGTGTGGCTGGCTGGTGACGGGAAGCGCGTGTCGTCCGCACCTCGAGGAGTCGTGGGCCCTGACGGCTGCCCGCACTTCAATTCGCCTGTGAGGCGAAGCGGTGTGACTTTGTCCGTCACCTCCTCGAGGTCGTCCGACGTCACGCTCGACTCGTCGCCGCTGCTGCTCTCGGTGTTGGAGGAAACCGTGCCGGGTGGCGGCGGCAAGGGTTCCGCGAAAACAGCACCGAACGGCTCCACCTCGTTTGAAGGCGTCCCCTCGTGCTGCTCCTTCACGGGCTCCTCCGTCGCGGGGGCGGGCTCGGGCTCTCTCGGGCTGCTGGTCGTAGGGTCCTCGTCGGCAACAGGCGTCGGGACGTTTGGTGTGCTCCGTGTTTCCGCGGCCACGTTGTCTATGCTTGTGTGTTTCCTCGAGGCAGCGGCCGCCGCATAGGACCGTGGTCGCAAGCAATCCGCTGTGGCGTGGCTTCCGCCGCAGCGCCTGCAAGCCGCTCCGCATCTGGCCGTGTCGTGGCCGAACACCTCGCAGCGAGCGCACCGCGGCGTTCGACACGCCGCGCCGATGTGGCCGTCGTGCCCGCAGCGGGAACACACCTTCCGGACGCCTCGGTAGTCAAACATGACGCGGTGGCCCTGGACGGTCAAGAAGTTCGGCAACGCCTGCTTCATCTCGATCCGGACCACGAGCGTCCCGTTGCCGACGTGACGACGGCCCTTGAGGACGGGGTGGGTGATGTCCAGCATCTTGCCGTAAGAGGTCAGTGCTGCCGCCAGCGCCGCATCTCCCACGTACAGCGCCACACGAAAAGCCGTCACGTGGACCACGGCGGGACCCACGCAGGTTACTGGGACGGAAGTGCCGTTCACGTTGAAGGTTTATTAAACACACCCATGTACAATGGAAGGCGCATGAACAACCGTGAAGCAAGTTCGGTTTTCCCCGCCCAAACGAATGAGCCACAGGCCGTGGTTAGCGTGCGAGCAAACGTACGCGGCGGATTTGCGACGCGGGCGACAAAAAAACATGCGGCTATGACTGTGGACTTCACTATATAGCTGCGCTCTGCTATTGAAAGGCGGAAAGTTGACGCCACCGAGAGGCGTCTCTCAGCGTTCGTGCGGAGGTTAGTCCAGGTTTCGCGGGCTACTTCTCCGCTGGCGAGGAATACTACTCCCAGGACTTTCACTCCCTGCACCCACTCTACCTCGCCCGCAAGGATCGGTGTGAAGGTGCCAAACCTTAGTGCCTTGCTTTTTCTCCTGTTCAATAGGGCCCCCGATATCTCGCTGTACTCGAGAAACAGCCGCGAAAAAGCGGCGTAGCTATCCTCGTCCTTGAGGAAAAGCGACACGTCGTCGGCGTAGGCCGAAAACTTGATTTGGCCCTGGCCAGGCAGAGGGAAGCCGCGTATGGATGGGATGGGACGAGCTCGGGCGTAGAAAGAGAAGTTTATTTTTTTCTGTGTTAACATAGAAAATACAAAATAAAACATATGAACTTAATGCTCTGATCAATCAAGCATATGCGCAGTGACGCAGCACTGAGCACGTCAGTAATGCAGTAAGAAATCCGATACTCGACCGCCGCGCAGGACGATAAAGTATGTCGACCATTTGCGCAACAACTCAGCCTCGCTCATTGACAGAGCGTCCACGCATGCTTGTTCAAAGAGGCGCGTGCGGAGGCGCTGCAACATTGGGAACATTGTTCTTTGCGGACGCCCATTTAAGGATGCCACTCCGCGCTGCCGCCACAAAACGAACATGCCGACACACAAGAGCATATTTGTAAACACTTCGGGAGAACTAGTGCGCGCTTCCAGGCGGGTTAAAAACATGCGTGACACTAATGTCCAAAAGGTGCGCGCAACTACACACTCAAACATTGCGTGCTGCAAAGTTTCAAGGAGACCACACTGCGGGCATCGGGCGGAGGGCGCCACGCCCCACGCCGCAAGGTGGTCTCTTGTGGGCAGGACCCGCCAGCCTCGCAGCCAGCCGAAGTCCCTGACATCTGCAGGAAGCGCAGCTGAGGTCAGTTGGCGCCAGCGTGCCCGTCTCGTTTTCTGGAGTTGTTCGCGGGTCAGTGCAGCGACCGTTAGTGCTTCACACAGCCTGGAGGGCGGGGTTTCATCAACATCCAGATCGGGCACGCTGGCAGTCAACGACGCCAGTGTGCGACGCACGTTAACGAAAAATGCCGGCGGCTGCTCGGCTGTAGGGCCAACCACGTGTTGTGTAAAAAACACGTTACGCGCTGTACCCAGAAAGTATGTGAGCAGTGTTCTCCCGGGATAGTCTGGGTTGCGTACAAGATCTCGTACTCCTCGCAAGGCGAGCACATTGCACATGGTGCGGATGCAAGGTATACCAAACCCACCCATGTACGATGGAAGGCGCATAAACATTCGTGACACAAGTTCGGTTTTGCCCGCCCAAACGAAAGAGCCACAGGCCGAGGTTAGCCTGCGAGCAAACGTGCGCGGTGGGTTTGCGACGCGGGCGACAAAAAAACATGCGGCTAGGATTGTGGACTTAACTACATAGCTGCGCTCTGCCATTGAAAGGCGGAAAGTTGACGCCACCGAGAGGCGTTTCTCAGCATTCGTGCGGAGGTTAGTCCAGGTTTCG
Organism: Amblyomma mixtum; assembly: GCF_055824585.1. Taxonomy (NCBI): domain Eukaryota; kingdom Metazoa; phylum Arthropoda; class Arachnida; order Ixodida; family Ixodidae; genus Amblyomma; species Amblyomma mixtum. Next base: position 186,687,583 of record NC_143021.1, read on the forward strand.
CGGGCTACTTCCCCGCTGACGAGGAATGCTACTCCCAGGACTCTCACTCCCTGCACCCACTCCACCTCGCCCGCAAGGTTCGGTGTGAAGGTGCCAAACCTTAGTGCCTTGCTTGTTGCCTTGTTCAGTAGGGCCCCCGATATTTCGCTGTACTCGAGAAACAGCCGCGAAAAAGCGGCGTAGCTATCCTCGTCCTTGAGGAAAAGCGACCCGTCGTCGGCGTAGGCCGAAACCTTGATTTGGCCCTGGCCAGGCAGAGGGAAGCCGCGTATGGATGGGCTGTCGTTAATGCGCCGGATGAGTGGATCCAGGCATAACACGAAGAATGTTGGGGAGAGAGGGCATCCTTGCCTTATGCCCCGGGTGACTGAGAAGGGAGCGCTCTGGTGGCCGTTTACGGAGAGACGAGCATTCAGGTCTGCGTAAAGTAAGCGCAGCCTGCTGACAATTTGCGGAGGGAATCCGAAGGCTTCAAGGACTCCGAACAGATACGAGTGTTCCACTCGGTCGCATGCTTTCGCCTGGTCAAGCGAAACAAAGCACCCGCTGAAGCCCGTCCTGCTGGCAAATGTGAACAGGTCTCTAATGAGTGCCAATGCATCAAACACAGAGCGGTTAGGCACGCTGCTGGTTTGAGCCCGGTGGATTAGGTGAGGCAGCATCGTCCGCATTCTTGTGTTGAGTAAAGATGCGACTATTTTGTAGTCTGCGTTTAAGAGGCTTATGGGCCGCCATGCTTGCGGGTCGGAGGGGTCACCGCCCGCTTTCAGAATGAGTATCATGCGGCATTCGCGGAAAGAGTTTGGACGTAACCCATCCGCGAGGAAGCCGTTGACCATCTTCAGGAGCGCTCCTTGGATCTCGTAAAAAACTTTGAATAAAAACTTGTTGGAATGCCGTCTGGACCGGGGGCAGAGGCTGCATTAATACTCTGCAGGATGGCGTGCAGCTCTTGGCTTGTGGCTGGTGCGCAAAGGTTTTCATGCAGCTCTTCAGCTACTCATGGCAAGTTTCCAAAAAAGCTTTGTAGAAGCCCGTCATAACCATCTTGAAGATTTAGCCAACTGTCCGTAGAGAACAGGTTCGAGAAGTGACTTGCAAAGATCGTGCAGATATCGGACGCGGTTTTGCTTTGGGTGCCGTCTGGGAGTGTCACGAAAGGCACAGTAGCGGGAGCGAATTCCTCTGCCGTGCCTGCGCGTACGTGTCGTAGCACAGCCGGGTCTGATATAGGCCGCCCGAGCTGGTGTGCGCGACTAGCTGCCGGTGATGACTGGCAGAGCAACACGTGGTAACGTGCTTTTAGTAGGCTCAGGTAATCGCTCATGGCAAAGGTTAAGGGTGCTCTCCTTTGCACTATACGGATGCGCTTGAGGGTGTCATTCAGTGCATGAGTTACCCGGCGTCTGCGGTCTTGACCGGCCGCCACCAGAGTTGCCTGCCAACGAGCCTTGAGTGTGTCCCATGAATCAGTCGCAACGAAGCTCTTGCACGATGCGGCCAACGCCGTACGCAGTGACGCCATGCATTCCGGGTCCGTCAGTAGGCTCGTGTCCATGCGCCACGTAACAGTACGTGGGGTGTCCTCACCAAAGTCGAGCCTGACTGACAAGGGGAGGTGATCGGAAATCACCGGCGTGCCTGCAGGGAACGCGAGAACTTCGCAGCTAACGACAAAAGAAGCGAGCTCTGGTGGAAAATAGAATTTATCTATCCGACTCGCTGACTGTGCTCTCTCTCACGTCGCTCCAAAGGCATCCCCGTGAAGCTGCACCCACGCGTCAGACAAGCGGAACTGAGTCACGAGATCGCGGAGCGCGTGGGCACTGCAATAACGGCGACCGTGACCCTGTCCGCGGGCGTCACGGTCGATGTTAAGTACACAATTGAAGTCACCGACGATGCAAGTGGGGTAGGGATCAAGGAGGAATGAGTCGAGGCGCTCAAAACTTCAGAACTACTAGTCTGCCGTGCTGGCGCGTATACAACCAACGCGCGTACCCGCCGCTGGTTTAGTGTGAAGTCGACCGCAAGAGTGCGGCCGTCCAGCCCGAAAGTGCAATGAGCACCCGCGCGCAGGCAGGGGTTTACAAAAACGACACCAACACCGCACATATGAAAATCAGTCAACGAAAAATAAGCAAAAACAGAAAACCGGGTGGTGAAATTCAGCACATCAAGTGAAGTACGGAAGTTGCATTCCTGTAAAAACAGGATGTCGACGCCCCTAGCCCTCGCAAAGTGCATCACCTCTCTTTGTCTGTCTACGGATTGAAATCCCCGGACATTCAGGGAGAGGAGATGCACAACCGCCATGACTGCCAGGAGCACCGACGGCATAGCATACAACCTAAAGAGCGCTGCCATGGGCGGCGCTTCGCGCGCGGCACTTTTTTGCTAGAACGTTCGTTAACAGTCCCCTCGGATTCCGATGATTGGGGGTGGGCACGCTTGTAGTCGGGTCTTGAGAAGTCCATATTTTCGAGGTCGTCAGCGCTTGTGGCCTTGCTCACCGGTTGCTGCGTGGTCTTGGCGACGCTCGCAGCTGAAGCTGATGCCGACGCCAGGGTCGCGGATGGGAGGGTGTGGCTGGCTGGTGACGGGAAGCGCGCGTCGTCCGCACCTCGAGGAGTCGTCGGCCCTGACACCTGACCGCACGTCAAGTCGCCTGGGAGGCGAAGCGGCGTGACTTTGTCTGGTACGTCCACCAGGTCGCCCGACGCCACGCTCGACTCGTCGCCGCTGCTCACGGTGTCGTAGGTGTCTGTGCCGGGAAGCGGCGGCAAGGGCTCGGCGAAAACTGCAGCGAACGGCTCCACCTCGTTCGAAGGCGTCCCCTCGCGCTGCTCCTCCACGGGCACCTCCGTCGCGGGGGCGGGCTCGGGCTCGCTCGGGCGGCTGGTCTGTGGGCCTGCGTCGGCAACAGGCGTCCGGACGGTTGGTGGGCGCCGCGTTTCTGCGGCCACGTTGTCCTTACTCGGTTCCTTCCTCGAGGCGGCGGCCGCCGCATAGGACCGTGGCCGCAGGCAGTCCGCTGTGGCGTGGCTTCCACCGCAGCGCCTGCAGGCCGCTCCGCATCCGGCCGTGTCGTGGCCGAACACCTCGCAGCGAGCGCACCGCGGCGTTCGACACGCCGCGCCGATGTGGCCGTCCTGTCCGCAGCGGGAACAGACCTTCCGGACGCCTCGGTAGTCAAACATGACGCGGTGGCCCTGGGCGGTCAAGAAGTTCGGCACCGCCTGCTTCATCTCGATCCGGACCACGCGCGTCCCGTTGCCGACGTGACGACGGCCCTTGAGGACGGGATGGGTGATGTCAAGCACCTTGCCGTAGGAGCTCAGTGCCGCCGCCAGCGCCGCGTCTCCCACGAACAGCGGCACACGAAAAGCCGTCACGTGGACCACGGCAGGACCAACGCAGGCTACTGGGACGGAAGTGCCGTTCACATTGAAGGCGCCTTCCACGAGCATCTTCTTCGCCGCCGCAGCCGAAGCCATGGCGATGCAGAACTTCATGCCTCCATGGTGCTGGAGGCTCTCTAGCCCTTTCGGGCCGACAACCGACTCGATGCCGTCGACGGTGCCGTCGACGATGTCGTCAGCAGTCGCGTCGGAAGTAACTGAAAGCTGGAAACAGTGCGCCTTTGGGGGCGGCGCACGGAACACCGGAGGGGCAGCAGGTCCCGGGCCTCCCATGACGTCACGGGCGGCCGACTGGGCTGCTGCTTGAAGGTCTCGAATTTGCCCGAGCACCGGCAAAGGCACGGCGCCTGGGCGGGGAGGCTGGTTGCGGAACCTCCGGGTCGCAGTGGATCCGCGGCCCGCCTGCACTTGTTGAAACTTCTCAGGAAGCCAGCGCCGAAAAAAAAAACTTCGCTGGTTCTGGACGAGCTCGGGCAGCAACAAGCGTGCTTGGCGGTCGTCGAACTACGAATGCCCGCTGCTCGCGGCATCGTTCAATTTAAAGCCGGCAAGGAAATTTCGAGATAACAGGTCGAGATCATCTAGAGTGATCTTGAAACACGTAGATGCCGCTGTTCATGGCTGTGAACAATCAAGATTAGACCGGTCGCTTCTCGCGTCACGAACAAAAATGATAACACCCCTTTTCTGCGGCCTTGCGCGAACGAACGGACACTTGTCAAGAACTTTTCGCGCATCGCTGAACCTTTGTCCCAACTTACCAAGGGGGACGTGCCTCTTAAACGGGATATGCCGCAAGAGGAAGCTTTCAATGAGCTAAAGCGCCGCTTACAGTCCCCTCCTGTGGTCGGGAACTTTGATGAAAACGCAGAAACCGAAATTCATACCGATGCAAGCAGTGTGGACTTAGGAGCGGTGCTCGTTCAGAAAAATAGTGGAGAGGAAAAAGTTATCGCGTACGCTAGCCGTTCACTGTCGAAAGCCGAAGCCAACTATTCGACGACCGAGAAAGAATGTCTCGCCATTATTTGGGCCACGTCGAAATTTCGCCCCTACCTGTACGGACGACCATTCAAGGTTGTGAGCGATCACCATGCTCTGTGTTGGCTGGCCAATTTGAAAGATCCCTCCGGCCGCCTTGCTCGTTGGAGCCTGCGTCTTCAAGAATTCGGCATAACTATAGTCGAAAAATCTGGCCGCAAGCATTCCGATGCAGATGCTTATCGCGAGCCCCCGTAGACGCAGCACCGGAAGAGGAAGGTGACGACCCTTTCTTAGGACCGGTAAGGGGCAGCAGTCTCGCGCAGCAGCAGCGCTCGGATCCTGAGTTGCAAAGCCTAGTTGATTATTTGAAAGGCAAGACCGCATCACCTCCCCGAGGGTTCCAGCGCCAACTGTCGTCCTTCGTCCTTCACAATAACGTCCTCCTGAAGAAGAACTTCGCGCCCAACAGGACAGTGCATCTTCTTGTCGTGCCCAAAAATCTCAGGCAAGAAATTATGCAGGCATGTCATGATGAGCCGACTGCAGGGCATCTGGGGATTGCTCGCTCGTTGCACCGCATCCAGGAGAAGTACTATTGGCCGCGGCTAGCTACCGACGTTTCCCATTACGTGAAAACATGCTGTGAGTGTCAGCGACGCAAAACGCCTCCGACTAGACCAGCCGGACTCCTTAACCCCATACCACCGCCAACTAAGCCCTTTCAGCAAATGGGGATGGACCTCCTCGGCCCCTTTCCGACTTCATCATCAGGTAACAAGTGGATCATCGTGGCCACCGACTACATGACCCGCTACGCCAAAGCAAAAGCGTTGCCTAGTGGTACCGCAACAGAAGTTGCAAAATTTTTTGTCGAACAAATTCTCCTGCGACACGGCGCCCCCGAAGTGCTCATCACAGAGGAACGGCATTTGCAGCGGAGCTGACGCAAGCCATTTTAAGCTACAGCCAGACAAGCCATCGGAGGACAACTGCCTATCATCCACAAACCAACGGACTCACAGAGCGTGTGAACAAGACCATCGCAGACATGCTCTCCATGTACATGGACACTGAACACAAGACGGGGGACTCCATTCTGCCCTACGTGATCTTCGCCTATAATACTGCCGTCCAGGAGACGACCAGGTTTACCAGATTCCAGCTGGTATACGGCAGGAAGCCCACGACAACACTCGACGCAATGCTCCAGCACGTTTCCGATGAAGACAACCTCGACGTCGCCGCCTACCTTCATCGCGCCGAGGAAGCCCGAAGACTTGCGCCGCTTCGCATTCAGGACCAGCAGCACACCGACGGCCGACTCTACAATCTGCGCCGACGAGACACTCATTACAAGCCAGGTGATCGTGTTTGGATATGGACGCCAGTTCGACGCCGTGGAATGAGTGAAAAGTTGTTGCGACGCTACTTTGTCCCGTAGAGGGTTCTCCGTCGCATCGGTGACCTCGATTATGAAGTCATCCCCGACGGCACGACAGCATCTCAGCGACGCCGCACACGTCCGGAAGTTGTAGATGTCGTACGCCTGAAGCCATATTATGAATGCTAAAGGACTCGAGGTTTGCATTCTCCGTGTTTATTTTAATTTTAAAGCATCGACGCGATGCTTCTTTTTTTGTTCGTGACGCGAGAAGCGACCGGTCTAATCTCGATTGTTCACAGCCATGAACAGCTGCATCTACGTTTTTCCGGATTACTCTAGATGATCTCGACCTGTTATCTCGAAGTTTCCTTGCCGGCTTTAAATTGAATGTTGCCGCGAGCAGCGGGCATTGGTAGTTCGACGACCGACGAGCATGTTTGTTGCTTACGCCGCCGCCGAGTGATTCAGTTCTTTTGCGGGCGCAAGTCAGCCCAAATGAAGAGCTTCGTTTCCAAGACTGGTTGGTGTCTGGTGTCTTCCTGACCGCTGGACTACCGTCACTACAACGTGACAATATGCACTCCTGATTTCAGCCGTACCGTACAAGCATAACGACCAGCGCATGCGGAAAATGGTTGATGTGTTTGAGAATCATCGGGAGCAAGACAAGTGTGTCAGCAAACTTTCTGCTGCACTCACACCAAAAGAACTATACCTCAGCAGCTTTGAGGACAGGGTGGTGGGCTTTTCTAGATTTTTATTTTTTGTTAGTTTGTATTCGTCAATGTTTTTGCCCTATACAGTAAACCTTTTATACAGTGTCACGTATCGGTTGTACTCGTTTTCATCGATTATTGCTAGACGGCAGTAAAGGTAATCAGTCATGAGTCAGCGCTGTCTCTTTACTTGATGACTTCACAACGTAATGAAACATTTTTGGCACTAATTCACTTAAAAGTAACATCAATATTCATTATCGAATCACAGATGAGAGTGTACTAGAATGTACCACGCACATTGTCTACTGGGCACCATACTGCAGTATGAATATTCATTACACGCCAAAGGCCTTAAAGAAACCTTAAAGATGCAAACATTAACAAATGAGCTCCCCAAAAGTGATCAGGGATAGTTTTCTGATTTGCATCGGTGTCTTGAGAATGATCACATGCTGTCCACGTACTTCATTGCCAATGTGTGCAATCAAAATGCGTTATGAACACAACTGCTATATTCACTACCATATTGCAGGCTTCGTACTCAGACATAACAAACAAAAGCAACAAAAACAGCACTCATTAAAAAAAACAGTTTACACCAGTGGCTACCATTACATTCGTCAAATAGGCAGCTACCTAGATGCATGGTTATGGCCGTGAGAAAACACTTATTTTAAGCACCCATTCCGGTACTTTAGCTACACTTCTAGTATGCTCCATCTCACAACTCCGTAAAGTAACGCCGAACCTACGCTAGTGAGGCGACAGCTTCGAAAACTTTGATTGGCATTGTTATAACGGTCCACATCTGGAAGCCGCTGCCTTTCACTCACAACTCCTAATGCCCTGCAAGTGATAGACACGGTGGATTAGGAGGAGCAGGTAACTGCTACTGATTACGCTGCGGCCCATGCTCAAAACCGTTCAAATAATTCGGATGCCAGCTACTGCTCTCGTGTTCACTCAGACGGTCATTTCGACATCTACTGTTTGGCGGATAGAGCATGTTCCACGGAATACACCCTAAAAATATCTACAGGATTCTGAGCGACACAGCTGGCTATTCTGCTTCAATACAGTTTGTACTGGCATAAATGGCTGTACAGGAAATAGAAGATGACTAAAGCCAATAAGCTATTCGCTCAATCTTGCCTACATCTGTATGTATGCTCTTGGTGCCACATGTCAAACTAGCCATCTGGGCTTTCTATGGCACCTTTATCAGCGCCTTTTAGTTGAATTTTACTCCAGCTAATTAGCTTGAATTCTGATGCTACAGTAAGGGTCTAGGTTTTTTTTTTTAATTATCACCCTTGATTGTCAAAGTATTCGTACTTGCTTCTACATTAGGCCTTTCGGATTGGTCAAGTAAAACTCTAGTTTGCGCGCGTTGGTTCATGTTGAAAGAAAAACTGGTAATGGCGCAAGAAACGGGGACACAGAAGGCACACAAAAGACAGGACTGACACCAACTTGCAACTGGGGTTTATTGCACTAAGCCTGCCTTTTGTACCAAAACCAAGCCATATCAACTAATGCGTAAACGTTGTATATATCGAACGGCAATTCATGCGAACACTGGCAACAAGGTATCGCTGATCACTACAGAATGTAATCTCAGAATCACTGCAGAATGTACAGTTGCAAGTTGGCGTCAGTCCTGTCTTCTGTGTGCCTTCTGTGTCCCCGTTTCTTGCGCCATTACCAGTTTTTCTTTCTGATTGGCTTTTGTAAATGAGTGTACCTGCATTATATTTTTCATCCCAGACCCTTACATCTGCCCAAATATATATAGTAAGAAAGACAGGTCTTAAAATGAGCACCCAGTGAGGTGAAGTTTTGTTTTAGCACAGGATTTTATTTTGCAGCACTTTTTGTAACAAGCAATTTTTCATTATCGACCACTGATAATGACAATGTTTAGAAAGTCCCAACTTTGTGACAAACAAGTAAGGATGCAGGGAGAAGCTCAATTTTTTTTCTAATCACATTCACATCATGCGAAACAAACCCATCCAGATATTCGACACTTCATTCGTTTACAGAAAGGCTTCGCAAAATTGTGTTCAACACTCAAATTGGTTTGCAATAACCCTATGCTGATAATGAACTAGCAAGGATGTACAAATAAATGAGGGCATGGTTTATGCTATGTACCCTGCTTCATGAATCAGCTTGAAGAAGAAAAGACGGGAAAATGGCGCAATAGAGAATCTGGCATACAACATAGAAAAAAAACATTAAGGCAAGTACTAAAATGCACTTCTGCTTCCATACTGCTCATGAATATTTCCCAGTGGCAACAAGGTTAAAGCTGTGGGCTCCCATGTGGATGCAGATGTTTCCCCCTGCAGACATCCATTTCATACCATGACAATTGCAGACCGCCAAAATTCAGAAATGAGGTCACTCTGGCCAAATGATAAAGCTTTTGCAAACTTGAAAAAGCAAGCTAAATGTACCTTGCTTAAACAGCACAGGTTTCCTTGAGGTGCCGTTTTGAAAACAATTATAAACCAAAATAGATGGCAGCGTCAGCATGCTGCAAAGCGGCCTAATGCAAAAAACGACTAGCGGTCAGCGCTGGTGCAGCAGACAACACTGAAAGTTTATTTCAAACGTCATGCTTATGAAATGCATTTTACGTAGTGATAAGGTAGAGTTCCTACGCACGGCCGCAAAAATTACCACGCGCGAATCAACGGTATGGCAAGGAATTCGACAGAATAGCGTTAAACGGCTTTAAGTTTGAAAGAATACACATACTAGAGCTATTTAGCAGCATGCGGCAGTAGTGTACAACATTCATTTCGTCAAAACAAAAAGAGCTGTGAGAAGAATGATTCCTGGCGAACTCTGCTCAGTGCTACTTCTCTTTCTAGGATTCAGGACAGAGCGACCTGTCGCACTGGAGACCTTGGCACTTAGGTACTCCGTTGAAATATCCGTTGAAAAATGCAAAGCAGCACGCATGATGACATAGGATTTCTTAGCATTAGAGGCGTGTGTGTAGTCGTGCCATGCTGCTCTACTTCTCCACATCACGGCAACGCTCGTGTCTGACTTTCAGGGCAACGATTTCTACATTACAAATCCATTCTGGTGCATGAACACGCGCACTTAAGATCTTCGCTCGTGCTTTCTGATACCAAACCTTTAAAATGTGAGCGAGCGTCGGCCTTTCTGCCAATCTAGAACAGACCCAGACAACACCACACGTACTGAGGACGTCCCAAAAGATACAAACGTCCTCACGCTTTCTTACTGTGTCTTTAAGACATCCCGAGGACGCTGCCTAGTCGAGGGTTCCGGAAATGTAATCTCGAGGAGCTGATGAGGACCCAGTTACAAACAGGCCATTTTTGTTGATTGCGGTTGTTCGCTGTCACAAAATTCGGCGCATTTTAAAAACAAACAAAGAAAAACCGCCGCGCGCGCGGCGTCTCGCCGGCGCGAGCCCAACGGGATAGAGGGAAAGCGTTCGCCGAGCGCGTGCCTCTCTCTCCATCGCCACGGCGTGCGCCGAAGGAATGAGTCATCCACGCCGAAGATTCTCGAACATGCGAGTCGGTTCTACTGCTGACCGGAGGAAAAGGGCGTAGCCTTGCGTGTGCTAAGTCACGTCCCCCTCCTCTGCACTCGGACGTCGGCTACGCCGCCACGACGGCGCCACGCTAGAACACGCTGGAACCTTCGCGAAACGACTCCTGACTTTAACCAATGAGGACGCGCGGCCGGCGAGAGAAAGGAAGGGAAACTACACGGGAGATACTGCGTGTATGTGCGCGCCTACTTTGGCGCATACAACAAACAGACGTGAGAGCGAGCCTATAAAAGAAGGACGCTGACAGCTATCAGTCAGTCCGGACCGCCGTTTAAGCTTCATCGAAGCGCGCCCGTTCGACTCCCTGGAAAACACCACTCGGCCAGCATCGGACCAACGAGGCAACGTTCGCCAGTCTGCGGGACGGCATCGTCATGGAACTCTGGTCGTCGGACTGCCGCAGTGCCCGGTGAACAAATTGTGTTTTGCTTGTTTATCTCTCTCTCCTGTTTTAGTGCACTTTAGGTGTAATATTACCTTTGAATTGTATTCTCTCTCGAGTTTAACTTTGCACGAGTTGCATTGTGTTGCTAATCACTTTGTCTTTGTACTAGTGTTTGTGAAACCCTCTGTATCGTCTCAATTGCTGTATAAACTTTGTTTTGTTTTGTGAACCTTCGGCTCCGACCCATTCTCTGGCTTGCGACCAGCGAAAGCTGGGCACCGAACGCCCAAAAACCTCTTGTCACTTGGTAGCTGGTCTCCGCTGAGTTTGCCACGCTGAGTCGAGGGCATCTCCTTTGAGTCCGAGCCCGCTATCCCCACACGCTCTAAGGGTGTCTGGGAGCTTCCCACTAAAAGTGCGCGAAGTCTGGGTGACATTCGCACTGCGATATGTAATTATTGCGGTAATTGAGGCGCAGTAATTATTGCGGTAACTAAAGAGCACAGGTGACTTCTTGACAAATTTGTGCTTGCTATGTTTTATCTACCGCGGGGCTAAACCGCACGTTTTTCTCTTCTATGCGGAAGAGCGCAACGGCATCGAGTTGGGCAGAGCGTGCGCTACTGTGAAGATTTACATCCCGCGAAGCTACGTGTGAACATGCACGTCACAGCGCTAGGTCAGCATGCGTTGCTTTTCTCTTCGTATGCGAACGCGTGAGTAGCTGAAGAGCGCAGTTAGGTTCCTGAAACGAAATGATTTCCTTTAAGTTTCTGTTTTGCAGTAATCGAGAGTTGGTTGCGCGTACTGTGTGTAGCATTGTGTTTGTTTGTCTTATCACTAAGTTACAGAGCCGTTATACCTTCGAACCTCTCCGGATCTTTGGGGCAGCCAACTTGCGCCCTATGCCCAGAACCCTTCGCCTCTTCCCTCCACATCGTTTCCCTCTGCCCTGAAGACCCTCCCCCGCGGGGCCTAGAGAACCTCAAGACCTGGGAGGACTGGGAGATCCTGCTGCGCTCGGAGGACCCGGCCGTGCAGACCATCGCCACCGGCCGGGCTGCCAGTGTAATGAACATTAGGGACATAAACACTAGAGTGCAGTGCGGTCGTGCGGGGACCGTGGGGCGTGCCCCGAATTCCTCTTATAATAAAGTTTTTCTCTCTCTTGGGGTAGCCACGAGCGCCTTGTCCAACCACCACATTTTAATCGGCTAAGTCCAGCCACTTCAAGCCAAGCCAAGCCGTGGAATACTTTGGTGGGAATCGGCGAAGTAGCGAAGTCGCAGAAAAAGTCATGAAGGCGACGGTGACAGCATCATTGTCATGATGCTTGACATTTTGTCTTAAATTTGTTTTGAAAGGAAAACTTGCCAACTTAGCAGTCACCACGATAGGCAAAACTGCTTGTTGCTTAGGCTTGTTTCTATGGCATTCGTTCTTTTGTTTTTGTTACCACGTTCGCGCCATTTTTAAGTCACACCGCCAGACAAGGAGGACAAGGCTCTGCTCGGCAGTTTCGCCGGAAGAGGAAACGGCGTATTGACGCCTGTATTGACGCCTGAGAAGTGGCTTATGGTGTGCCATCGGACAGTGACAACCACTGTGGTGTCGAGGCAGCCTGTTTGTCATGCTCCGACAGTGATGATGGGTTGGCGTGGGGCTGAGAAGCTGCGAAAGGTATTCGAGGCGTGGACGGTGTTGAAAGAGACATCCCTCCTGCACCTCACTCCAACGACAGGAGGCTTCTGGCAAGGCGTTTTCGCGAAGAGCGGCGTAGGTGATGCTGATGACGTTACCGAATTCAGGCAGAAGCTACAGATTTGGGCAGTGCAATCACAGTCATTTCACGCCGCGGTTACATCGCTGTTGAAAGTCTGCTGCAGAGAGGCTGCGCAAAGTGAATTTGAAGGAAGTCCGTGTTCACAGCAATGGTAAGTTGTACTGTAACCGCTGCTGGAGCAGAAGCAATAGCATGTTTTGCTGCATGCAACAAATATCCAGCACATATATTGAAAGCAATGATAACTTTGCATCGTAGCCTTTAGAAATAAATTGGTTGGTCTTGCAAGAGATGTCTGCCACATTTCACCAAAACTTCTGCCCCTCTCACTATATGTATCCTCTCTCGAAGATGTTAATACAAAATGAAATGCGGGTAACTACAGTTATCACATCTACTAAGAATGTAAATAAAGACTTCTGTTTATTTTGGAGCCAGATCATTTGATTTTAGAAATTGCAGGACAGGGAAGGGGCATCTTTCCAGGTAGAATTGCTTCTTTCACTTGTTTATGCGTAGGGTAGGAACTGAACTATTATGCGCATGTATTCATCATGAAAAAAATTCTGGCTTTACTAAACAAGAATCTGCCCCGCCGCGGTGGCTCAGTGGTTACGGCGCTCGGCTGCTGACCCAAAAGACGCGGGTTCGAACCCGGCCGCGGCGGTTGAATTCCTTTGGAGGAGGAATTCTGGAGGCCCGTGTGCTGTGCGATGTCAGTGCACGTTAAAGAACTCCAGGTGGTCGAAATTTCCGGAGCCCTTCACTACGGCGTCCCTCATAGCCTGAGTTGCTTCGGGACGTTAAACCCCAATAAACGTTAACGTAAACATGAATTCAGGATGCCATTAACGTCATTATATAGTTTTCATTGTGGAAACGCTTTGCACGTTTGCAGTAAAATAAAAAAACCATAAGCTGCTAATGTTGGCCTGGAGGTATGTTTCTTTAAGATTGATTCTTTTACGTCAACACGCCGAGATGCACCAAGCTGAAGAATCGCAACTTTCTTACCGATGCACAAAATGAGCATTGTAGTCAAGTGTAAACATGAATAAATGTTTATGCAGTAATATTTTTGTGTGTTGTTCCTACTAGTGTTTTTATACTAACTGAATTGATGCATTATGTGCATTCTACCGAGGTTGCTCAATCACCCATCATGACACTCTTCTCTGTCCCTTCCCTAGAGCACAGTAGCAGACCAGATATTCAACTTTCCAGCTGACCTCTCTGCCTTTCCAAGCAATAAACTCATCTGTCTGAGGTTGCATCTATCAGCCATGAGCCAGTTTATTGAGGACAGCAGTTATACCTGATCTTTTCTGGCACTGGGTATGCTGGAACTTGCTGCCAGTTTTCTGCATTGCGGAGTTCATATGCATGTGGAAATTTGCAGTTTGGCTATAGCTTCCAGGTGTTAAACTTATTAGCTGTCTACAGTAGCAGCTGTTATTGTTCTTGTTCTAGTGGCAGTTAGGTGTAGCTGCACAGTAATGAAGCTTAAATATGAGGAAAAGTTCACAATGCTGAATGTGAACTGCAGCGAGGCCTTCGATATAGTGTCCTCAATATGTACTAAATTAGTCGCTTGTTGACCTTTTTAGAACATCCAGATCATGTTCTAAATTAAGACCTATGTCCTGAAAATGCGCTACAAAAGGCCTAAGGTGCCCATTTGAGGATGTTCTCAAAACGTACTGGGGCCGGACAAAAGGACTTGTTCAGAACCTTTTGAGGATCATTGAAGGACGTCCCGAGGAGAACCAAACATCCCAGTGGAGGCATCCTGAGGACATTTTCTGGATGCCTTAGCCTTGTCTGGAAAGAAACGCATTCGGCAGAGCCTCCAAAGGCTGCTTTTGTTCCGATCGGTCAGATGCGGTACTTTTTTCCTTATTCTAGATGTTTGCGATTAGGCATAATGTAAAAGGGAAAGAAAGTTATAAGAAGGAGTCTAAACAAGCCTCGCTTAAAAAGTGGCAAAAGTTCACGATAAAGCGATTATTATGAGTCCACTTGCGATAGTCGCCTGCAACGTCCCATCGCAGGCCTACCTTCTTTAGGAACCGTCGTCTCACGGAAGCTGTAGCCGGGGAAGTCCACAGCAAGTGTTTTTAGTCACACTGGTCTGGCGCAGCACCACAATGAGGACACTTGTCAGTCACTTCAAAACGTTTGTCACGCCACCCATGACGCACAGAAAGAGTCAGAGCCGCTCCTGCCCGAATCCCACGCACAGATACCTCCTCCTCCCGAGTGAGACTCCGGGGGAGAGGGTACGAACACGGAGAAATTAGAGCGCGCGTTCGCTGACGCAAAGCCTGTGTCTAGGAAACTTCGGACAGGAATTGATCTGGGGGAAGAGGGGAAGGTGGTGGCGGGATGTCTGACGTGTCAAGGTGTGTCATTTCATCCACATGAATATTATGGGGATCCTGGGCATGGCCGCGAATCCAGTGTTTACGCACAGGACAGGGGTACTTGGACAGCAGTCAACGAAACCAAGCACTTCTCCAGTTATATGTGCACACTAAAAACACTTCAGTCGAACACGGTACCTCGAAAAAGGCGGTCGAAAACGCAGTTCACGTCAACCGCTGAAGCACGCCACCATGACGAACACACCACGCATATTGCATGCGGGGAAAAATCAACAAAGGCCAGAAGGTTCAAATGGCCGTTTAGCGGCCGAAATGTAGTTTCGCTTTCAGTTTTGAATTTAGTTTACTGTGCTTTTTAGGATGCGTACGAAAGCTGGAATGCATTTGCAGCATCGGAGGAGCACACAGAGCGATTGCCAACAGTTGGCAGTTATTGAAAATTCCAAGTAATTAAATATGAATAATTAATCGGATTGAAAAACTACCACAAAATTGCCTCCTTGTCGATTATTTTTCACTTTCACTCCAGCGGCTGCATTTGCATGGTGTCGAAATATTAAAAAAAATGTAGCGTATGTCGTCGTCGAAAGTGGAGGGGAGCATGAAATGTGTGGCAGGCAAGGCATAGCACATTCTAGGACGACACCCTCCGGAACAGGTGTCCCGGAATGTTCCCAACGAAGCTGCGACGTTGCCTTCGGGTGGGTTTCTTTCACTAGTTCTACGCGTTCGGGGGCAGCGTTGTTGACACGGTACAGGAGTCGTGTGGTCGTACAGTAGCGTGTGCGCGATCAAACGTAACATGGATTTGCGGCATGGACTCTCTGGCGGTTTTAGGTGCTCTTTCATGGATGCGCCGCGTCTGTCTGCTGTTTACCCGCAAGCTGGGGCGCACGCCTTCTCAGTCTGCACGCGCTTCGTCCTGGCGCCGCGGCTTTCGAGCGATGAGATCGCGCGGCTTAGGCGCTGCGCTGGTGACCCGAGCAATCTTCGCTTCACCGTCAAGCGACACCTTCGAAGGCGCGCACAGGGACGGTGCCAGGGCATTCTCGGTGGAGTGGCTCAGAGAGGCAGGACAGACGCGGGTGGGCGGGCTGTTGCATGATGGATAGGCATAATGCCCCTATAGGTCTGTGGCATTGCTCATCATAAAATTAAATGAATCAACAAAACGCAGCGGTGATTGAGAGCAACAAATACGGCCGAATGCGGACTCCAAAGTCTGATCGAAACGCTCGAAAGATGTTTCTGCGGTCCAGTAGGCCTTTGGCTCCCCGTGGCGCTCTCACGGGCCCGCACAGCGTGCTTCCACTCGCGGCGCGCCGATTCTGAATTCAGGGGGCGGACAGAAATGTTCGCTTAAGGTTCTAGCAGTTCTAGATCACGTTATCTGCCCGGTGCGCTGCGGTGCATAGACGATGTTCGTGACTTTGCCCAGAACGGGAGCTGAAAGCAGTAAGTGCCTAAAACGCCCGTGTGAAGTGCAAAATCTGTGCAAGTTAAAGAATCCCGGACTGCCGAAAATAGCACGGAGTCCCACACTACGGCTTATCCGGTAGTTCAGGCTAGCTTTCGGACATTAAACGCCGCAAACCACAGCATTTACATTTTATTGTTCGGTCCCGCAGGCACCTTCTGCTACTCGTTCATTTTTGGGAAGCTACGTACGTTGGGGCAAAATAAAATTTTTGTTCTCCCCACTTTGCACTTACAGTTTCTCAAGCTCTTCTGGGGACCTAATGATCTTCAGGTCTCCACAGTTACCTTTCTTCCAATTGACACATTGGTTGCTTTGAGAAATACCAAATTCTGGTCGTCTTTCTTGTGCGCGATTTGGTGTGTAAAGCAGAATGATTTCGCGCATACAGTACTCCGAATAAAATATGTTGTCGCAAGACTTCAACGTAAGAGATTTCACTATTCACTGCGATGCAGTCGTAAGCGTTTTACCTTGATATGGATTCAGTACAGGCTATTATCAAAAGAAGCCATGGACACCCACATTAACGACATATGTATTATTACAACAATTTTTATTGACATTTGTAAAAAAATCAATAACTCGCATTTTTTTTTAGCTGCAAGTGAACGAATATTTTTCTCGCCGCTGCATGTATATGTTCTCGGTTGCGAAATATTCAAACTATGGCTCAAACTGCAATCCTCAAGAGCGTATACTATTGGCACCGTCAGAGCGTTTGTACTGCTTTCATAATTATTCAAGTAGGGATCGCCTTTACAATCGCGTCGATGCATCACTATTTACTGTTTACTGAGTTTAAAAAATTTAGGAACAGCCTGACAAATAAGCTTAGGGCAGCAAAAGATTCTTATTTTTTAGGTGTATTTAGTAACCCTGACAATCAACGAAGTGATGTAATTTGGCGCAAACTGAATACGTTATGGCATCCCACCTCGAGTTCAGGTATTCCAGATGTTCTATATTATAATGGACAGAAACTTTCCGGAAACGCAATTCCACAAATGTTTAATGAAGTTTTCACCATAGAACCTACCACTACGACAATCTCAGCCTACCAGTTTCTACCAGTTTCTACCAGTTGAAAGGAATGCAACATCGCTTTTCCTTGCTCCAACTAGATAACTTGAAGTGTTTTCCTGCATCAGTGCCACGAAAAATAGCAAGTCACTGGATGCCGATGGTATCCAGATTCGCCCTGTAAAGTATGTGCTCGATATTATCAGCCCGGTCCTTACCCATACCTATAACATAATATTGTCTACTGGTGTATTCCCCAAGAAAATGCAAATTGCCCGCGTTGTTCCTGTCTTTAAGCGCGGTGATCAGACTGACCTAACTAATTATCGGCCTATTCAGTCATTCCAGTATTTTCAAAAGGTATTGAGAAAATCATGCACGAAAGATTACTATCATTTTTTAATCGCCACAACCTGCTTCATGACTTTCAGCATGCTTTTAGACAGCACCGCTCTACCGAAACAGCCCTCCTCACTCAAAAAGAAATTATTATAGATGCATTCAGTCGTAAGCACATGGCTTTAGGTATATACATTGATTTCTCTAAGGCCTTTGATTTGATCAATCATTCTATCCTTCTCAACAAATTAGAAAATTACGGTGTGCGGGGAATAGCACATGCGCTTTTTAAATCTTACCTTTCTTTCAGAACGCAATTTGTAGATGCCAACAGTGCCACTACCGCAATGAAACCGGTTAATGTTGGTGTGCCGCAAGGAAGCATTTTAGGGCCGCTTTTATTTTTAATCTACGTAAATGACATTGTACGCTACACAGAAAATTCTTCCGTTATTTCTTATGCTGATGACACAACAGTGTTTATTACAGGCAGCTTGTGGAAAGATATTGAAAGCAAGGCCAACAAGACGCTGGCTTATTTAAAGGTCTGGGTTGAGGTGAATTGTTTGAAAATAAATCCCACTAAAACAAAAGTAACTTTGTACACGCCTAGAGGTAAACTGTTGGCACAACAGACGGATTTGTTTCTTGGCTCCCAAAACCAACAGCTAGAGATGGTGGACTCTGTAAATAGTCTTGGAGTACATTTTTCAAAGTATCTTACCTGGAATGAGCATATCGACTACCTCCAATCCAAGTTGTCATCTGCCATGGGTGCCATTGCGCGTGTGCGGCGCTTTATCCCCGCTAAAGTGAAACTTGTGCTTTACAATGCTTTAGTGCTATCTCTCATGCAGTACTGTAACATGGTGTGGGGCACAACTGGTGTGACCAATTTGCGCAGGCTACATTTACTGCAGAAAAGAGCAGTGCGTTATATTGCTGATGTACATTACATTTTCTCCACGAAGCCTCTGTTTTCAAAGTTTCATATTCTTCCTGTGTTTTGTTTATACAATTATAGGTTGATTGTACGCTATAAAGCTTTCGTTAAATTTCATATGGATTATGCAATTCGTCTTGCAAGACTAAAGGTGAACACAAGTTATCGTCAAACCAGATAAAAAGAAATATGGTCCGTGCACACCCCTAGGACATCCTAAGATGAATAATCTTTATCTTACACGTTGCCCTCTTTGCTAAATTTACTAAACCGTGTGGAGTTTGATCCTACCTGTAACCGAAACGACATCGTCAAACGCTTTTGCCAACTTGTTTTTTTTGCAGGACTAAAGTAATTTCATTTTGTTCGAGGCAGCTTCTGTTTATACTGTTAATTATTTGTACCGGAATTTTTGTTTGTGCTTCTTTTGTGTTTGCCACTTTCAGTGTGTCTTTGATACTTGTCTGTTTTTGTAACTTTGATGTATGACTGGCCTTCATCTTGCGGTTTGCCAACTAGTAAGGGGTCGGGACCTCGTCAAGCTCTCCGAGCTTTTAGTCCCGTACTCCTCCTTCTCAAAGGAAATAAAGGTGATTGATTGATCAATAAAACGTGGATAAAATTCGGAACATACATTTTACTGCTTCACACGTGCACGTGATGTCACAACAACTACGCTGACATATTTCGTTCCAAAAAAACACATGAGCTAGGGCTATATCTGATTTTTTTCATTTTTTTCTTCGCCAATTATTCTGGCATGCAGCACTGAGGTGAAGCCAGCTTCACGTTTTAGAAAGTAAGAGCCTTGCACCTGGCTGATATTTTGTCCCTAAAATGCTAGGGTGCAGGACCGGCGCAGGTGCGGCAGAAGCACCTATTTTGTGGGGTGCGAGGATAAGTTATTGAGTGTGTTCCCTTCAAAGGTGTGCAATTTTTTAAAGTGTATACGGAACGCTCATATTCACTTGGTGATTCTTTTCACTGTGCGGCATCACGGGAAATATTAGACATTAGAGACAACTTTTAATAACGCGACGGTCTGACCGACGCCCGCCACGTTGCTCTTGGCCTAGTACACTAAAGTATGAGCGGGGAATAAACGCAGGCAAATAGAAAAAAAAACTATACCCTTTAAAAAGGAAGAACAGCGCGCCCACAAGGAATCCACCTTTGTCGTTGCTATGTTAAGCGAGCAAATAAGTGAACCATTCTGCTACTTTTCAATACCGCTATGTCATTGACACGATAACGATACTACACTTATGCAGGTGTGTACAAAACAACGGCCCATTTTAATGGAGTTTTCTCAAACGACGCTACCAGTGCACAGGAACTTTTCATGCTCATTTCTAATATTGTATGCTTTCGCCCTGTCGTTTCATCCATCGGCACTGAAAATGCGTCCCTTTTAAGACCTTTATTGTGTTAAGAATAACACAGTGCTAACCTTTTTGCAATCTATGATTACCGCTTCAAGACATATGCACAAAAAGAGAGCCTGTGAGAGTACTTTCAAACTGGCTGCTTGGGCTAAACAAAAATTGTGCTCAAACTGGCCACGTAAGCGCCAGGTCTGTTGTGCTTTTAATGAGAATATTTTAGACATCGGTTTAAGTACGCAAAACAGTGTGCCTGAGCTGTATGCACAGCACACTCGCCACATCCCGCGTACACTACGTGCACATGTCATATTTACGGCGGCTTGAAAAGACGCGTAAGTCCTGCAGCCTGAGCGCCATTTAAAGTGTGGTACTGAATGTGCCCCCCAGTATCCAGCTTTTCAAGAATTGCGTATCAACAGCGGCGCTTTCAGCGGCTTGCCAAGGTTTATCCAATTCAGTTTCCTGCTCCCACGGCCAAATTATTCCTCAGTTCATGCACTCCATTGTCATATTCCTTTTAATTTTTATTTCAATATGTATTTTGTGCTGCGTGAATTCGACTAAATATGCACCATATAGATTTTGTTCTTTCTGAAGGCAAAAAAAGACGCTCATAGTACGCAGACCTGAAAAAGTTTTGTTGCACCAGCGGCTTCCAAGTCTCCGTATGTCCTCATGGGAACACCTATACTTGAGAAATATACATTGGCTAACGCTTAGAAACATGACTTCTGCGCAGGTCTGAAGGGGATATACGGAAGGAGCCTGTAATCACTGGAAAAAAAAGGTCCAGCTATCTTTGCTCTCTGCCGGGAGACGGCGTGGGGAGGCGAGTCGCAGACGGGGCCCCGGCGGATAGCCGGAAACAGGCGCACGAAGTTTGCAAGAAGCGTAGCGGCGCGCTTCCGCGGGCAGCTGATCCGCAGACGGGCTGCAGCGCATTTATAGCCGCCGCCTATGGCCCAGTGCCCGAAATAGTGCCTCCCAGCAGCAGCCGCCGGCTGCGCATCCAGCACCAGCTCGACGCACGGACGACTCTGGCTGGCGCCCCATCGGGGCCGCTGGCACGCAGGCTCCCAGCTGGGAAGATTGACCTTGCTGGCGGCTGCGTGTCGTGGAAGCGAACCCCGCGCCGCCGTCGCGACGCCCGCCGGCGTATGCAGCGGCATTTCCCGTTTGTCGCCGCGGCCCGCGAGGGAAGAGCGGCACCGTCTCGTCCGTACCGAGCTTCACATGTGAAACGTGGAAACGCGCATCAGCGCGCGCTCCGCTGGGGCCGACCACAAGGACGCCATTCTTTGCGTTATTTTTTTTATTTGCTTCTACAGAAAGACAACACAATTCGCTGACAGAATCCTTCACCTGAGCGCCTCTTTCGTGTGCCATCCTATGTGTGTGTGAGAGATCAAGATAGCTGTAAGAGAAGGAACGTTCGGTAGAGTGTTTTTAACAAGCGTGATCGCACAAGGAAGCTTGACTAAAAGTCTGCTAACGTGGGCTAGAAGCTACAAGATGGTAGCTTGTTCCATCGCTTGTAGTTTTTTGAATCGCTGCATATATTGCCGACTATTCTTCCCATTGCCTCCCACAATGCACCAAGGTAAGGTTAGATCACCTTGCAATTCGTTGTTGTTGCGCGCGACTGCACACAACCTTCACCTCCATGCCTTGCTTAACTTCATGACGCCTCTGGGTTCCCTGCGGGCGGAAAACCTCAAAATCCTCAGATATATACAAAGCTGCCCTAATCAGCCATGAAGTATATGGAGGGGAGGCAGCTCGAAAGGACGATTACGAAGGCGAACAGGACTGTCGTCTTGTCCGCCTTCTTGTTCGTTAGTATCCGTCCTTCCACGCTGCCTACCCTCAATATGCAAGCAGAGCAACAATCCCAAAGCGAATCAGGTCTTACTAACTGGCTCGAATGTGAGTAGCTCACAAGGACTGGCCTGGTAAGCAGAGGGATACTAACAGGATAGCGCAATCGTTTAGAAGTCCTTGTTATTGAGCTGTGCCTGTGCTCGTAGATGTCCCAGAACTTAGATATCAACAACTGTCCCACATGTTGAGCCTGGTACACTCTACTGCTGCTTACTGAAAAAGAAACAAGTCCTCCATGCTAGCAAATCCCTTCAATAATTCTTCACCCTTCACGAAGATAAAAAAAGGAAACGATGCATTGCCAGAAACCAGAGCACTATATAATTGTGAGCAGAGACAAATTTTTAATACAATCGCGCCTTTAAAATGTTGTCTTTAGCGCTCAGAACTCAGCAGTAAACTACGAAGCGCCGAAAAATCATGCGGTTTAAGCGTCGCGAGCTGAGTGTCACTGGCAAGCCCTGTTTAAGAGGAAAAAAATCAGCGCCACAGAATTTAAAACAATATCGTGTGACGTGACACCATGCTCTACGCGTCACATCAATGCGGAGCTATTAACCTTTTTTGTCGTTGTTTACTAGCACTTGAATTTTCTATCACGGATAACCCATCGCCGCCTCACATGGCAGCAGCGGTCAAGGCGATAGAAAGTTTTGTAAGCGCCTTGATATAGACTGTAAAATTTTTTTTGCTGAAAAGTACAGAAATTTTCTAGCAGGTGCGTTGCCAGAAATTTTCTTTAGTGTTGTTTTCTTCTTTTCGCGCTTTTTTTTGTTTTTTAACGAATGTTTTCTCTTTTGGCTCCCAGGAAATGTTTGGGAAAAGTTTGTTCTCTGTTTTCGCTTTTTATATTTTTTCCAGCCTTTGTTTTTTGTCTTACGGATATTTTCTGTTAAACTGTTTTTTGCCTTATATTTTGTTGTTCGTGTTCGCTAAAGTGCATCATGCCACGCGGGCAGTTTGAACAAAATCGTTTATTGAAGGAAAACATCAAGGAAATATTGAAAACATGAAGCTTTGAAGTGGAACTCTAGGTGCCATGTCTTGTTGGTTCTTGCATGTTCATTTTACGTACGGCTGTTCAAAATGCATACCTTTTATGGCTTTGCTGAAATGAAAGGATCGACTTAGGATTAGCATTCCAAGACTAAGTATCTAAACCAGTTAGGTCACACAGTGAATCCGTAAATATATAAAAATCCAAAAATACAATAATAACAATGCGGTCCAAAGCCGCAAGGTCATAGTTTAATCGTAGGCGGCTCAGAATAATGCATGAATTCAGCACTGCAGTCTTTTCTAACGGCTATCTGAGGTACCAAGGTTAGGTATAAAATCGTGAAGTTTATAGATTTACAT
Source organism: Amblyomma mixtum (assembly GCF_055824585.1). Lineage (NCBI taxonomy): Eukaryota > Metazoa > Arthropoda > Arachnida > Ixodida > Ixodidae > Amblyomma > Amblyomma mixtum. The sequence continues at coordinate 186,710,655 of NC_143021.1, forward strand.
CAGCAGCCGACTAGTAAGGCCCATCTCGCTAACTAGAGCACCTCATATTGAGTGTAACGTGATTTTTGGCACGAGCTAGCAGACGGCAGCTGTGGGAATATGAAGAGCTACTCGCGAAAGCGTGACTCTGCGTGTCGGTCATAAGTACGAAGGGCTACCTCAAATTTCAAGATCGTACTGTCCGACGTCAGTGCACGTTAAAGAACCCCAGGTGGTCGAAATTTCCGCAGCCCTTCACTACGGCGTCCCTCATAGCCTGAATTGCTTTGGGACATTAAACCCGAAACCAAATTTCAATATTTGTGGTTCCTATTCCAAAAAAGACACTGCCCTTTGATCGGGCCCTTCGGCGTACACTGTCACCCTGCATTGTCGAGGAGACAACACACACCTGTGACGGCGCTTGCCTCCAGTCCTTAGAGCGGCCAAACGTACGCGGAGGGCTAGCAGCGCCAAGCGCTTTTATGTTCTCTTTTATACAGTATGGATCTCTACTCCTAATACAAGAACGTGTACATAGATTGATCATCCTTAGTGCACGCTCCCGCACTCTAAGGCCTTTCTAAACAGCGTCGTCATGGGGTGTATGAGTGCACATCGCAAGAAATATCTGGTAAAGATAACGCCTAGAAAGACTGGCATGTGCGCGTGCACTAAGTGCTCGTAGTGTCCGTTGACGACAAATTCGTAGGACAGGATCGTGTGTTGTCTCTGTATCAATAGTACCGGCCGGCAAAAAGTCAATGAAAAAAAAAGTGTAGCACATCATCGATAACAAATATGAGAAATTGGCACCAGTTACCTTCTTTCGCAAATAGTCAAATCGGCAAAAGAGTGCACGTTGTTGGGCGAGTTGGTCGTACATCAGGATAAAATTCAAGGAGCGTCATGAAATTGTAATAAGGGAGTAATTACTCATTGATATCCACCCAAGCGCAGCCATACGGCTACAAACGAAAGCTATAAAGCTTTCTCAGAAACATCGTAGTGAATGAGAAATTCGTCCTGGTCTGGGGTTCGTACCCGGGACCACCGCTTCACCAGAGCAGTCGCTCTACCAATTGGGCTAACCGGGACGGCAAGCTTACGGTAGGGCGAGAGCGAATTGATCAATAACTCGAAGTGGGAACAGTGTTGGACAAATGTTTAGGGGAATCCCCCAAGGTGGAGTAGATTTGTAATAAGTAGTAGATTTGTAATAATTTGTAGATTTGTAATAATTACTCATTGACATCCACCCAAGGGTTAACCTGCCGGTGTTAATTGTTTGGTAAAACCATGCAGAAAACGCGCGTGTTGTCAGCTAGTACGACGGCGACCATCTTGAAGAGTACAGGACCACAGCGTGAACATTATATATTAACTCGTGTGGAAAATTGCCTACTTTTCTTTATTTTACTGTACAAGAGAGCAGACTACTTTATAACGAGTTCCACGCATTTTTAGTTCAATCTTTTCTAAAGAAGAGGGCCACGTGACTGGTACTTCAAGTGCAGCTCCTTTGCGAACAGGAAATGCCCGTGTTATTCGTGGACAGGGATCTATGGTCGGTCTCTTAACAGAAGTTTTCTCGGTGGCAGCCAAAGTTTTCTGCAAAATGTAAACTCACACTTTTTACAGTGTACATTTACAGGAAAAACACAGCTCACTCCTAAGACACGGACAAAGAAAGGCAAGACGATACAGCGCTGAGTATTTTATTGTGGAGCAACATATATATACGTTAGAAAAGTGGGCGGGAAGACATGAGTAACAGCTGGTGTGTTTGCACGCGACCGAAAGATAACAAACTACAATTGAAAATAACATGAGGGCAAGGGTGACCCTTGGAGGCAACAAAAAATGAAAACTAGACAAGATAAAAGGCAAGTGGAGGGGCGATTAAACGGATCACGCTTAAAAGGATGACGCAGCGCTGTATCGCCTTGCCTTTCTTTGTCCGTGTCTTAGGAGTGCGCTGTGTTTTTCATCAAGATGAACTACCAACTAGCCCGCTCTTCCACCCTTGGAAGCTACATTTACAGGCTGGCGATTTTTTACCTTACCAGTGGAAGTGCTTTTACTTTCGCCGTGGCTGCTGTTACTCCACACCTTAGTTCGTCGCTTGTACTTAGTTTTGGGTGCATTGTTTTTGTCATAGTGTTGCTCAAGCCACATGTTTGCTTTCTTTCTTGTTCTTCAGCACTGTACCTGAACCTTTATTGTTAAACTCTCTGAAGAACGGAAGCGAGAACTGACACAAGAGTAAATCTGTAAAAAGACATAAGTAAAGACATTAGTAAGACAAAGAACATTAGTAAGGCAAAGAACAGCCGAAGCTCTTTAAATCAGAGCAATGAACAAATGAAAACATCCCTGAACTGCGTTGAATTATAGAATGGGGAGCTGAGAACGTCCGTGGAAAAGCTGGAGAACGCGCGTGACGCTTTGCGGGCGCAAGTGAAAGAACTCGAAACAAGTAGAGTACAAAAACAAACAACATATGTGGTGTTGCAGTGTGGAAGTGAACAAAGCTCCGAAGTCCCAGGATGAGGATGTCATGAAGATTAGAAATAAGATAGGCCATGGGGATGCCACAATACACTGGCGATATCGACGTCTGCAACAACAATTCGAACAGGGAATACAACTTCAAGTAACAACACAAAAAACACAGACGGGGCACATAGAATAAGAACACGTAACGAGCGGAGACCTTCAACAAGTTTATTTCGAGGCATGCATTGCTTTATACACTGTTGCGAACCACACGAGACACAGACACGTGACTGCTGCCACACGTATCATCACTTCCACGAGAATCATCGTACAGAGGGCAAAACGCATGTCTAGAACACGCTCTTGGCGTGTTTCGGGCGTAACACGTAATAACTAGCGATAAGATTTGGTCAAAGATAGTCTGGATGTAAACATGTGCTGTTAAACTCATGCAATTTCATCGTAATTTTTTGCTTTCTTGGTCGCAGCGGCTTTGGGAGCTCTGGAACACACAGTTTGGTTGTTCTAGGCATGCCTTTTGCCCTCTGTACATCCAACAGCTCCAGTTCTTTTTTTGTCAAAAGTACGGATGGTTTGCTGATACAGTCATCTCCAAGCTTTGCTATCTCGAAATATACCTTCGCTTAAAAGACACGGACTGAAAGATAAAGACACAGACACACAGGCTAAAGGAAGCAGGTTATCCGGATCAGGTTTTGGTGTCGGTGGCAAAAAGCCTGCTCAAGAAATTTGGCAAAAAGGGTACGGTGTCTAGCAAGGAGGGAGCAAAACAAAAGGAGAAAACGGGGGTGATTCCGTACATTCATGGGGTGTCCCATAATCTTAAAAGAATTGCTTCGAAAGTAAAAACTAGGGTCGTTTTTTCAGCCCCGGACAAATTGGAAAACTTATGCAAAATAGTAACGTACCCAGAAAGAAAAGCTAAGGGGTGTAAAAAGAAACACCAAGTCCCCATGGTCGCATGCGCAGAAGGAGTGGTATACAGGTTGCCGCTGAGGTGTGGAAAAGCATATGTAGGCCAAACGGGGCGATGTTTGAACGAGCGGCTCCGTGAACATCGGAAGAACATGGAACGGAAAGGCGATGGGAATTTGGTTGTTCATTGTCAAGAGTGTAAATGTGTACCTTCCTATAACGAGACGAAGATAGTAAGCAGGAACCGTGACCAAACGGCGCGTGAAATAATTGAAGCCATGAGCATAGCGGACAGTGGGGTCCCTTTCACTACTATCAAAGGAGAGGGCATTTTTGCAAAAGGGAAGGTAGGACTGGACATGTGACGAGACAGTTTGTCGATTTTTTATCATCCGGGTGTTACCATCTTCCATTTTTATCAGCTGCTGGTGTGTATAAAGAGCAGTGTTTCCCGAATAAAAATTCAGTTGTAAATCAAGCGCTGTGTGTGTGTGTCTCTATCTTTCAGTCCGTGTCTTTTAAGCGCAGGTATATTTCAATATGGTAACCCAACTCGCCCAACAAACCACTTTGCTATCTCGGCTGCCTCAATTATCTCGCAACCCAGCTAATCGGCCTGTTTATCGATCTCTTTACGTTATGCACACTCAGCCATGCAAGTTTTGGATGGGCAATCTCTCACATGTTTTCGAATATGCCTGCGTGATTGATCGTCGTTAATTTTATGTTCTTTCAGTGTTTCGGTAGTGCATCTGCCGGTCTGTCCTACGTACCTTTTCCACATTTCAATGGCAGGGAATAAACAACGCCTTCCGCGCATTTGACAAAGCGAGCCTGGTGATTTGTTGTACACCCGCGCAGTTTTTCGGGCTCTTCGGCGTTGACGCGCCGGCAAAGACTTAGTTTTTCCCGGGCTGTGAGCACAACATTAACTCCAGCTTTTCGGCCAATCTTTTTGAGGCGGTGGGAGATGTTATCGGCATAAGGAAGGGCCACAGTCCTTCGTTTATTTTTCGGCTTCCTGCTGCTGTCGCGCAGTTTCGTGCTTAATCGTCCCGCGACGGCGTCAAGTAGGTGCGATGGATACCCAGCTTCCATAAGGCGTTCAATCTGGCGACGAAAGCTAGCTTCCATAGTGTGAATGCACGACTTTTTGAGCGCATTTGACACACACAGATTTGCATGGCCCTTTTAACCAGTTTGGAGTGCGCCGATTGGGAAGGCAGTGGCGCCTGGTCGCCTCTGGGTTCATAGGCCCAGCACACTTTCCCCCTAGTGAAATGAAGTCTTAGATCAATGAATGTGATCGACCCTTGCACACGAACCTCGTGCGTTATAGTTAACGGCTGGAGAGCATGACTAAAGCAGGCTACAGCCTTTTGAAGTCACGTCGAGGTTGTTCGTGACGCCGCCATGACAAAGCACTAGGTAGTCGTCGACATACCTGAACACCTTCTGCACGTTGCTTCATGTGAGGGTGTTCAGAAGAGACCTATGTATTTGTGCAAGGTATAAGTCGCTAAGGGATGGTGCAATGCATGACCCTATGCACACACCGCGTTTCTGAAGGCACACGTCCGCTTCCTTAAGCACATAAGTGGATTTAAGGTGCACGGAAAGAAGTTCTAAAAACCCTCCTGTCGACACCCCGCAGGTGTTTTGTAATGCGATTTCTCCGTAAGTATCAATACAATTTTCCACACAAACCAGCATTTCGTCCTGGGGGATCGAATGATACAAATCATTAACATCTACCATCGTTTTTTCACAGTCCTTGAAGACATTTTACTATGCATCCTAGCAACCTATATACATGGTGCTAGGCGCCAATATCAACATAAATGTGCTTTAAAATACACAACCGTAAAAAGAACTCCAGACTCTGAACTGACTCTAAAGGTGAATACTAAGTGAGCTGTAGGGATAGGTTAGCACTGCCTGATAGTAAAAACCGACGGCAATGCTCTTATAATGCGGAAAGTTGCGTAAAGGCTTGGTACACGTAGCGCGGCCACTAAAAGATTCGTACATGTGACAGGTGACGTATTTATGAGCTCTCTGGAGGAACGCTATTTCGCCGTCTCGATGGGAACCTACGGTAGAAATACGAGGGAAGCAGCGCGGTTAGCATAGCCGACAATGCGAAGAGCGTCGGGATTAAAACAGCGCATAAAAAACCAACCAGAGAAAGACTATTCGCATACACCAGCGCTGAATCGTTCGCCTCGTGCTCTGTGCAGGCACAAATTTACCTTCTTTTGGATTTCCTCACGGAACTCTAGCCTAACCTCCGCCGTGGGTATGTGCCACGCCACTAAGGCAAAAACAACAACAACTCAGGTTGCGTCCACAGAGCAACCGTAGAGAGACGCAAGCTCTCTACGGCTTTTACGCTGTGTGCACTTGCTACGCGGCCGTCGAATCGGCTACTTTGTGCAGGCTGTGGACGTTAATAAATCTCAAAGTGTTTGTTTCTTTTTCTTGAATACGTGCTCATGCAGACACATGCATGCATGTACAGTCGCGCTCAATATGAAAGGGAACACGCGAGCGCGTGGCCTGCGCTCCGCATACCGACGCTGGCACCGACAACCGACAACCACGGAAAGCTCGCGCGCATGCGCGCTGAGGGGAAAGGGCGTGGTCTCTCCACAGTGTCGTCTGCTAGCGCTTACACGGTGAGCCGCCCGCTACTTCTGCCTAGGTGTGCGCGGCCAGCAGCTGAGAGAATTCCCACAGGAGTGCCTCGTCGCCGCGTGAACTCCGATCGGCGCGACGCCGCGTCAAGGTACCAACACATGTTAGTACGGAATAGAGCTTCAAAAATTACAGGATTGCACCACGCGAAGAAAATTGCCAAAAGCTACCACAGTGAACAGAAATGATGTGTTTATTTCAGTTGACCCTAGCCTAATACGAAGAGCATGAGTAACTCGCTAATGGCGCCTTAGCGAGACCACTTCATCTCGATACAACAAAAAACGATATAGCAATATGTTCATCTTCATGAGTAGGGGTTTTAGTGCCCCATTCCTGTCTCACTCTCAATTGCCACGTAATTTACAATACTCTGTGCTATGCTTGCAAAATGTGGGACTGTGATCCAGCCGGTGCATTGCGTGGTCTTCTGCTGGCGTCTTGCCTGTGCTTGCGCCGCGCTCCTTTGGTGCTACTTGAAGGTTTCTTTCCTTATCAGTAGCGGGTCACGCCGCCGTCAGTGGCAATGGCAGCGCTAACCCTCTCTGGCATTGACTGAAACAGCGTCTTTGTGAACGAAGTGTCTTCTCTCATTCGCTCCCACTCAGCCTTTAGCGCTGGCCATAAATTGTCGCTAGACAGGCCGCGAAGGGAACGGGTGTACAACAAACGTTTAATTCAGCCCCACACGTTTTCTTTGAGATTCAGATCCGGCGAGTGCGGTGGCCAGCCAAGGACCTAAATTCCGCGCTCCTCGAGCTGATTTTCGCTTTCCGTGACCTATGTATAGGCGAATTTTCCTACAGGAAAATGTAGTCTCCCAGAGGAAACGGGCCGTCAAGAAGATACGGCATCATCACGTCATCCACGATGGCACAATAGCTGCTCGCTGTGAGGGTGCCCTCTTTATGGACGAGGGGTGCAATGCTGCCCCTTGAAACAAGACCCCAAACAATCACTGCTGAGCGGCCTGTGGCTGCTACGCGCTGGATAAATTCTGGCCGGTAACTGAAACAAACTAAAAAGCGTGTTCTGGCATCCTGTTTTCGACAGTACCATTTTCAAAGCTCTAAATAAGTCAATAGCTATGTTAAGGGTATGTTTTCGGAACATACTACGAAATCTAGCTAGAGAAATTTTACTGAAATGCTGCTCACAACAAATATAATGGTAAGAAGGTTTTCAAATACATTTAACACTATTTAACACTATACTATTTTTTAAAGCGTTTAAAAACTTATAGGAAAGCCGCCGAATGCGACAAGGCAGAGTTAGCCATCATGGACTGCAACATGCAGTCCAATGTAAAAACATCCTTTGCTGAACGATATATTGTTACGTCGGTGTTAAGAGGCCTACCGGAAATTGTCAGAAATTATGGTTGGTTTATGGGGTTTAACGTCCCAAAGCGACTAAGGCTATGAGAGACGCCGTAGTGGAGGGCTCCGGAAATTTCGACCACCTGGGGTTCTTTAACGTGCACTGACATCGCACAGTACACGGGCCTCGAATTTCTCCTCCAAAGAAATTCAGTCGCCGCGGCCGGGT